>NW_019384629.1:669142-675928 GCF_000671375.1 Centruroides sculpturatus
GCTTGCTTCTAGTTAAAAGATCTTTATAAATTTCCTCATATGGTGCTAAACACTTATGAAGAATAAAGCAAGTATGAAAAAAGGGAAAAACATCTGGCAACATCAGAAGCAGAAGCGTTGCGATCTGGCAACGTTGAAACAAGTTTCGAGAAGGACCATGTGTATCGACAAAAGGCGAGAAAAGAAAATTTACATACTTAAGTACTAATAGTTCATGAAAATAATAATTTTCGTGAACTATTATTACTTAAGTATGTAAAAATTTATTACATTTCATGTTGTACGAGGGTTTTACCCAATTCTCAAACCGCGTCAGAGTAAATCCGTGCTATAACAGTACTGTGTTATACGGGGGTGGTACCAATTCTCGAACCGTGTTAGAGTGAATCCGTGCTATAGAAGTGCCGTGCTATACGGAGGTTACCTGTACATGATGTCTGAAAATTTATTGTGGAAAAGGTTTCAGTTAAGTTCCAATAAAAGTAAAATTTTATGTATGATATTACAGTTTCTCCTCCAGTAAATGCTGGAAATGTTCCCCAGAGGCTCCAAAATCCAGGGAACTGAGGTCCATAGACCAAACAGGCCAAATTCCACAGGAGATTATGTGACCAGCAAAGAAGTTTCCAAAAACTGTAGTCCAAAAACCAGAACATTTGTGTACTGGTTTTTGGACTACAGTTTTTGGTACTTTGTGTATATTTGTGTACTGGTTTTTGGACTACAGACTGTCCAAAAACCAGAACACTATGTACTGCAAAGTGGAAATGCAGGATATACAACTTATGGGTCTCATATGCAATGCTAAGTGTAACATTAAAATCAATACAAAGTTTTCACAGTAACTTCACAGTAACTTTTTGGACACTCTATATGATCAAAATGTTTGAAATGTACCCTAACAACTTTTTACACTTTACCTGTTTATCATTACTTGGTGCGATAGAACTACTAGTAGATCCCATATTTTTTTCTTTTAATCTTCCCTCTCTAGTCCACACAATTTTCGCTCGTACATGATCACTTCTGTAAGGACTACAAAAAAGTTACTGTTCATCGGTAATCTAATTTTTATATTTATGAATTAACTTACCTTTCTTGCATTGGAAAATTCTCAGAACAAAGAGAATGATAAGATGGAGAACAAACAATAGATTGTGAATCACTCCTCGAATCTGAATTCTCAATATTAAACTGAAATTCCTCTGTATGTAAAATGTCTGCTTCTGAAAATCATCATCAATATTAAAAAACTATACATATTGTATTATGATTTATTCTTAATTTTAGAATTAGTAAATACCTTCAAAATACAGTGGAACCTCGGTATATGACCTTAATCCGTTCCTGATGTTTGGACTTATACTGAATAGGACGTATACTAAACCAACCTTTCCCATAAGAAGTAATGTAAAAATGATTAATCCATTCTCGTGTAAAAAAACAAATAGCTGGATTTAAACACCTCGCTTTCCTGGTTAGTTCCTGCTTGATTTTTCATGAGATCAGCATGTATCTTTTTAGCTTTCTCACAAATAATTTCTTCCGATAGGATGTCACCAGCACACTGTTTTTCAGTTATCCAAGCAAAAGCAATTTCTCAACATCATCTGAAGTCTTTGATCTCTGTTTACAAATTGATTTAACTCCTTTCGCAACGATAGCAGATTTAATAATGTCTTTATTTTTCGCAATTGTCGATATCTTCGTTCTTGGAATATGGTATGCAACAGTTAAACCTCGAACACACGTCACCTTCATATTTCTCAACAATCTCTTTTTTCAGTTCCATTGTGATTCTAGTGATTTTTTTTAGTTTTCTGTTTCTTTTCATTTGCCTTTTTGCAATTCATGATTAATAAAATAATAAAATTTTACTTAAAATTTAAAAAAGTTATAAACCGTGGCACCGCAAACATCTAGTCAGGTCTAATACACCGATAGTGCTACTTGTTCATACATAGCGCGTTTAGTTGAATTAAGTCGTATACCAAACAAAAGTCGTATACCGAGCAAAATTTGTTTCATCCAAACAGGACGTATTCTAAAGCAGACGTATACCGAGGTACCACTGTAAATCCAATAACCATAATTATTTTGAATTCTATAAAAGATGCTCTTCAACTTTTTAAAATCACTTCAAAAAGTTAAAAATTATATCAATCAATAAAAGATTGTTACAATTTAAAAGTTAATACTGTTTCACAAATCTAAATTTAATGTTCCATTTAATTATAAATTTTTTAAGTATATAATTAAAAGTTAATATAAACTCAATCCACAAAGCAGGTGTATAACCAAAATATTTAACTTACATGAACCTTTAACTACTGCGTAATATGAAATTTCACTTAGAAATCAAACATTTTCCTAACCCTTCCGGATTCTTCCTCAGGCAAAAAAACGAGCTGAATTTTCTAAAACGAATATGAACATAAAGCTTTTGAAGCTATTCGAACAATGTAAAATTCAAATGTCCAGATTTTTTAATGCAGATTTTTTTGTGAATGGATTCATAATTTTTACACTGCATGCCAGTCGTTATTTTTAGAACATTGTTTTACAATCCATGTGGACTGTTAGTTTAAAACATTTCTAAACACCACGTGAATGAATATGTTAAAAACTCTGGACATTTGAATTTTACATCATTCAAATAGCTTCAAAAGTTTTATGTTCATATTCTTTTTAGAAAATCCAGCTCGTTTTTTGCCTGAGGGAGAACCCAGAAGGGGTTAGGAAAACGTTTGATTTCTAAGTGAGATTTCGTATTACGCAGCAGTTAAAGGTTCATGTAAGTTAAATATTTTGGTTAAAAGTTAATAATAATTAAGAATAATTATTTTTAATTTATTTAAAAAGGATATTTCAATTATGATCCTTACAAGTTACCACAGTTGTTCTCAACCTTTCTGAGGCCACAGAACACCACCATTAATATACTTTTTATTACACAGAGCATTAGCATCAATACATTCAAAAATTGATAAACAATTCTATGTTCACTATTCTCAGGAAACAATGAAGCAATAAACTAATAAACTTTAATATATTGAATAATATAGAAAAATGGGATTATCTACGAATATAGCAATGGGAATAAATTTGAATAAAAACTTTAATCTTTTCTTTTGTGGAACAATTGAGGTAGGTTTTTGGAACACTGGTTAAGAACCACTGAGTTACCAAAAATACAATTAAAAAAAATAATTTAAATGTTTCATATTACATAAAATCAAACTGTTCTAATATACTAAAATTTCCAGAATTTTTCTTTGAAAGAACCCTGATTACTTAAATAAATCTATAATATTAATTTTTATATCCAATAAATAAATTAATTAAATTAAAGTAATTTTCACTTATAACTTTATATTTGGAATTTTCAAAAATTAATGTTGATGGAAAATAATCAATTTGCTTGCTTCACTCACTTGTTCCCAATATAGCCTATTCATAACAAAAATTTCAATAATACATATATTTTCATGTGTCTAATTCCAAGTGAGAATTTCCTAAGAAACTAAATTTGGGTCCTTTTCAAAATGTCCTTCCACACTCAAATTAATTGGAAAAAAATCAGTTTTTATTCACACAAAAACACACAAAAAACTTTTCTTTCGAATCTTCTCCATTTAAATTGAACAGAAAAAAAAATTGCTTTTACATCAGTTGAACATCACAATTTTTTTGAATGTCCCACAGAAAAAAATTCCAATTTCATGATTATGTAGTTCACTTTGTTCACTCGCCCTATAGGCCTGGCTCACTTGTTCTCAACATAAACTATTCATAACAGAAATTTCATGACAATTCAACTCTGTGAGGGGCCAACCTTCCATACAAATCCTCTTTACTCTGTTCATTCTACCTCTCATGAGTAGGCTCAACCTTCCCATCCTCCTTCACTTTGCTTCTTCTTGGCCCAACCCCTTTTGATACTAATCTAAAAACTGAAAATTATTTGCTGCACAAATCCTGTATTGTCAGTATACAGTAGACTTATGTATAAATGTTGGTACTCAGCACTATTTTCATAAAGTATAAATATTGTTCCACAAATAGTGATTAAGAGGAATAGAAAACTTAAAAAAAATTAAAAATATTTTGCATGATTTATAATAATTTATGTTTTATAATAACTGTGTTTAATCTAAGAAAAAAGATCTGATCCAGCCATTCACAGTTGCATCTTCAGATGGTCTTGATACATTAATAATAAACACTTCACAGTTGCANCATTTTTTTACCACCACAGAGATTAGTTGCATTTTTACCTGCCAATTTCATTCTAAATTGCATTGTCATTATATATTTTGACAGCTGACATTTCAAGGCTTATTTGTAAAAAATTTTGTTTCATTCTTTGCAATTGTTTTTTTTTTTTGGGTCTCCCATCAAATATGGAAAATCAAAAGCAGCATTTTCGGCACATTTTGCTTTTTTATTACCAAAAAATTAAAAATGCTGTTCAAGCAAGAAAAAAATTGTGATGTGTATGGAGAAGACTGGTTGACAGAACAACAATGCCAAAACTGATTCACAAAATTTTTTTCTGGAAATTTTGATATTGAGAATGCACCACATTCTGGAAGGCCAGTTGAAGCTGTGAAGACAAAATAAAGGTATTGATTGAAGCAAACCACCAAATAACAACATGAGAAATCACTAAGAGATTAAATTTGTTGAATTCAACTATTAATGATCACTTGAAACGATCATGGGGTAGAAGAGATGAGCCTGCTCAAAGCACTTTGAAAGCAAATATTCATCAGAAAAAGTGATGCTCTCTGTTTGGTGGGATTTTAAGGGAATAGTTTGTTTATTTTTTTTTTGAGCTTCTACCAGACAATTCCACAATTGATACAAAAGTGTACTGCCATCAACTGGACAAATTGAGTGATACCATCGAACAAAAAAAGCCAGAATTGATCAACAGAAAAGGTAGTGTTTCACCATGATAATGCTAGACCTCACACAAGTTTGGTAACTCATCAGAAGCTATTACAGCTTGGATGTGATGTGCTACCACATCCACCATATTTGCCAGATCTGGCACCCTTGGACTATTACTTGTTCTGGTCTTTACAAAATTTTTTAAACAGTAAACCATTTATGTCAAATGAGGATGTGAAAATTCACTTGGATCAGTTTTTTGTAAGCAAAGATCAAAACTTTTACAAATGTGGAATCACGCTACTACCAGAAAGATGGCAACAGGAATTGGACCAAAATGGTCAATATATAATTCAATAAAATATTTATATATTATAAGAAAATTGTTTTTTTTTTTCATGGGAAAAAAACAATTTTCTATTCATTCTATCTCTAACTGCATTACTATTTAACAAAAATTCACTATACCTTTAAAATGCAGTCTAGTTTACATCTGTCGAACGTTTTCGGTCTGATTCACAAACCTTCATCAGGATCGAATTATCAATCGAAATATATTTCAAATTTGCATAACGGAGATTCCAAACTGCACGTTCTTCTCGATTGCGCATGCTCATAAATATAATTTTATAATTTTAAAGTTGCCGCTTTCCATGCCGACGCTATTTTGTTCGATTCACGGAAATTTATATTACGCCCTTTTTCTTTGCTCTTGTAAATGTGCCAGGCTTCTGCATATTTTAGATGTTTTATATTTTTCACTTTTTGTATGACATCTGCCTTGCTCCATTTGATGTCGATCTCTGTTGGATCTGCTATCGCGTAATTGGCCAAAGCCGTGACTGGTTGTTTAAAGCTTACATTCTTTTTGTGCTCCTTCAATCTTTCATTTAATGATCTTTTAGTGGCTCCTATATAATATAACTCCTTATTTAGCCTCCTATCATACAACGGTATTCTGTATACACCTGGGATCAGCCTCCTGTCAACGGGTGTTTTGTCGTTTCTTAGCATTTGAAATATTGTCGTGTTTCTCTTATATGCTATTTTCTTGTTGCTTTCTATTCCTATTTTTCTGTAAATGTTACTTAACTGAGCCCTGTATTCCATTACAGTGAACTCCTTTTTCTCTCTTTTAACTTTACTTTTATTGCCTTCTTTTTCTGCTCGTATTAAGGCTTTTATTTTATTCTCCTTAATTCCTACATCTCTTGCTAGCTTTTCGATGTACTCCAGCTCTTTACGTGTATCATAAATCCTGCTACAATGAGTGTATGCTCTTTTAATTAATGCTCTAAACGCTGCTAGTTTGTAGCTTGTTGGGTCATGCGAGAACCATGGTATCAAATCCGGAACGTACGTCGGCTTTCTATATACTTTTGTATTGATTACCCCTTCTTCATCGACTTCGATCTCTATATCTAAGAAATGTATTCTTTTTTGATTTTGCTGCTCTAGTTCTAACTCAAGGCCATAAATATTACTGTTAATATCTCCAATAAATTGGCGTATGTCTGGTTTATTATTCCAAATAATAAATACGTCGTCGACGTACCTAGCATACATTATCATATTATCTTCATATTTCTGCAATACGTTATTTTCCAGAGATCTTATTACCATCTCGCACAATAAGCCTGAGACCGGGCTACCCATTGGTACTCCTCTAAGCTGCGAGTATGCAGTACCGTCAAAGGCGAAAAGTGACGAGAAAGTAGCCAAATGCGCCAGTTCTAGAATTTGCTTTCTTAACTTTACTGCGTTCTTTACATTGCCCAATAAAAAATCTCTTAGGTGACAAAAGCATGGTTCAAGCTTAACTGAAGGGTACATAGCCTTAAAATCGAGCACTGTCATGTAGTTTGTTTCGTTAACTTTCAATTGTTTCAA
>NW_019384629.1:681241-707543 GCF_000671375.1 Centruroides sculpturatus
GTCTAATTCCAAGTGAGAATTTCCTAAGAAACTAAATTTGGGTCCTTTTCAAAATGTCCTTCCACACTCAAATTAATTGGAAAAAAATCAGTTTTTATTCACACAAAAACACACAAAAAACTTTTCTTTCGAATCTTCTCCATTTAAATTGAACAGAAAAAAAAATTGCTTTTACATCAGTTGAACATCACAATTTTTTTGAATGTCCCACAGAAAAAAATTCCAATTTCATGATTATGTAGTTCACTTTGTTCACTCGCCCTATAGGCCTGGCTCACTTGTTCTCAACATAAACTATTCATAACAGAAATTTCATGACAATTCAACTCTGTGAGGGGCCAACCTTCCATACAAATCCTCTTTACTCTGTTCATTCTACCTCTCATGAGTAGGCTCAACCTTCCCATCCTCCTTCACTTTGCTTCTTCTTGGCCCAACCCCTTTTGATACTAATCTAAAAACTGAAAATTATTTGCTGCACAAATCCTGTATTGTCAGTATACAGTAGACTTATGTATAAATGTTGGTACTCAGCACTATTTTCATAAAGTATAAATATTGTTCCACAAATAGTGATTAAGAGGAATAGAAAACTTAAAAAAAAATGTATTAAAAATATTTTGCATGATTTATAATAATTTATGTTTTATAATAACTGTGTTTAATCTAAGAAAAAAGATCTGATCTAGCCATTCACAGTTGCATCTTCAGATGGTCTTGATACATTAATAATAAACACTTCACAGTTGCATATATTCAATAACTGAAATACAATGTTATGAAATAATTGACCAGAATCAATAAAAGTAAATCCAATAAATGATTTAAAGTTGCATTTTCCTACTACAGTATACCCCCTATAACGCGGGTTCCTATAACAGAGATTCCTATAACGTGGCAAAAAAATTGCAACAGTATTCAAATAAAGACACTAAAAGGGACTCGTAAAACGTCGTCGCCGACTTGTGTCAGGACAGGATTGGTCAAATCTGGACTAATAGTAGACGAGCAACCGAACTACTTACAAGCTACGGAGAGTTTAGGCGAGTAAGTTGAGTTTACTATCGTCTGTACAGTATGTAAATTAGGTACCGTAAGTCTAATAAAGTACTGTAATTTTATACATTTCTTGTGAAAGAAACATTTCTTATTCAATGGCCATAAAAATTATTTATTTTAATGATGTCTCCAAAGGTCAACAAATTTTTTGCAGAAAAATAACTTATCAGAAATTGCAGCCGCCGTTTGGTGCACTGCTCCGTGACAAAAACAAGCTTAAGCAATAGCAACGTCAAACGGTGCACACTCGGTAAGTAATCCTACAATTTTTTGTTTATAGCATAGTTTATATGGATTATTCCCAAAAAATTATATGTGTTTTGGAAATGTTGAGTCGAATTAGTCTAGAATCGATTAATTTTATGGAAGAAAACCTTTCAAACAGCCATAGTCCGTAAACTTCACACGTGTTGGGCTGTGATTGGCTCATGTATTTAAGAATTCCTACAACGTGAAATTTGTACAACGTGGAATGTATCTACGTGTTATAGGGGGTCTACTGTACTAATATTTTTTTATTTTTTTAATGACTCACAATATTCCCCTAATAAATATATTTTACTATGTTTACAATAATATAATAAATCTACATAATTGAAGTTTTCGACTATTTACAAAAATATCAAATTTTCGAGTCTATCTTAATCCCTTTTTATACAACACCAGAAGTAACAGTTAACATGGTTTTTTGTTGAAGAATAACTTCTTAAAAAACAAAGGTAAACAAGTAAAAAGAGAGGTCACAATATTAAAAACGATCAAGTGTCAGCCTGCTGTTGTAGGTTCTGACAACTTTACATTAAAAACTCGAAGAATTCTTCTCACCATACTGTCCTTATCCATTCTTTAACTGCTTCAGGCCCTTTGGTGGTAATTTTGAGTTATCCTACTTATTTGCATATTAATACAATTTCTGTAATAACTCAGGATATAATTCTTCATAATTGAAGTTTTCGACTATTTACAAAAATATCAAATCTAAATCAAAAATAAATCTAATTTTGATGAATTTCAAAGGGAGTACAAAAAAGTATTAACACTTTTGGGACTGATGTGTTTTAGGTGTCATGTTTCTTTGGACTAACCATTGTTGACTGTTTTTAAAAGTCACACTCATTTGAAAAGGAATAACTCTATGGTTTTTATTATTTGTATATGTTAAAGATTGTTTTCTCCCATTTAATTTGATATGTAATAAGTAAGAATTTGTTGATACAGATTTGATCATTTATAATTTGATCATTTATAATTTAATTTGAATTTAATGTAAACAAAACAAAAATCAATGTTTTTAGCCTTTTTTTATAATTCCACACTCAATTCTGTTTGGGTAATAGTTTATTTTCATTCTGTTGATTGTTGATGTGTGCAACAGAATTTTAGTTTTTGGTTTCATTTATATGTCATTCCAGTAAATATGTAAATTAGCACTCCACAAAAATATACATTAAATCACAATAATTGTGATGTTTTTGCTTATTTGTATTTATATTTTAAAAGAACTAAACATTAAATTATGTAATAATAATAGTGTAATAACTTCAATGAAAAAAAATTATGGGGAAACTTTGTTATGAAGCTCATTCCCATATCTCACACAGTAGCCACACTGAAAGTGTTAATATAAATAAAGTAAATTATTTGTAATTGATATATAAATTCAAGTAAAATTATTTAATATAAAACAAATAAAATGTGATAATTTTATTTCTAAATAATTGGTTTTATTTGAGTACTATAATAAATTACCTGATTCTGTTGGAGCCTGCAATGAATTAAGAATGCTTTGGGGCTTGTAAGGTGCTGCACCTGATTCTAATGCTTCACAAACAAAGCTATCTACAAAAGATAACGTTGGATCTATCTAAACAAAAAATAATATTTGTAAATTTCAAGGAACATAATCTCTAATTGATTAAATCAATTTTATTATTACTAAAGAAAAAAATGTAAAACAAAAAGAATTCTTATACAAAAAAGTAATAATTTCATACACTTTAATTCTATATTATTCCAACTATAGTAAGATTTTGTTTTATGTGAAACTGATATATGAAGATTTGTGTTTTCACTGATGGAAAATGGTTAGGATAATCCATTCCTNCTATAATAAATTACCTGATTCTGTTGGAGCCTGCAATGAATTAAGAATGCTTTCGGGCTTGTAAGGTGCTGCACCTGATTCTAATGCTTCACAAACAAAGCTATCTACAAAAGATAACGTTGGATCTATCTAAACAAAAAATAATATTTGTAAATTTCAAGGAACATAATCTCTAATTGATTAAATCAATTTTATTATTACTAAAGAAAAAAATGTAAAACAAAAAGAATTCTTATACAAAAAAGTAATAATTTCATACACTTTAATTCTATATTATTCCAACTATAGTAAGATTTTGTTTTATGTGAAACTGATATATGAAGATTTGTGTTTTCACTGATGGAAAATGGTTAGGATAATCCATTCCTATGCCACTGAATCATCAAACAGTACTTCTTCAGCTTCTGACATCCCAAACACAAAAAACTACTGAATGCTATCATGGTGAATATCTTGATCTGCGCATATTTTTCTCAAGTAGTGTACTTGATACAGTGTGATAAAGTTTTGTTTTGTATATTAGAAACTGTTGTTTTATTGACTTAAGATATATAGACTACAAACAAAGGTACGAGACATACATAAAACTACAAAGTTGATCTACCACAATCATCAATGAACTCCAAAGGGAAAAAGAGAGTGGGTCTAAACCAGGAATGACCAACCTGCACCCCACTGCACCTTAAATTTTTTAGGTACATTTTCATTTATTTTGGTAAAGTATGTCATAAAAATTATTCTGATTTCACTGGATACACTTTGATATCATAATGACATAATTTGTAACTGACCAATCAAAAAAGTTGGTGATATGGTCTGTCATTTTGATTGTTTCAGTTTCAATGATATTTCTAATGAAGTGATGTTTTTAGTGATAAAGAATGGTACCTTTTCATCAGGCAAATGAAAAAGACACATAATCCCTCTTTTCAAAATAATGTCAGCCATTTTTAGTGACTCAAGGCTAAGCCCAATGTCAAAGTGGAATGGGCTAATTTCTTCTTTATAGAAATAAAGAATAAATTAGTCTCTTCACTTTGACATTCTTTCTAATTACAGGTATATAATACAAGCATAAAACTATCTATATCTTTCTTTTGCTAACATAATAATTTAAATGTTTTCAACTTCCAATTATATTTGTAATTATTTCATCAAGTTTAAATTTATATTTTTAATAATCCAGCATTTGGACATGGCATCTAATACTAAGAAAAAAATAACAGAAAAAAACAAAAAAATTCAATATCTTTTGGCCATAAAAATATTTCATAATCAAAAAATGCAATAATATTATCTGCCTTATTTGTCATGATAAAATTGCTGTGTAAAATTCTGTATTTTCAGAATTTATTAAAAAGGAAAGAAGAATTTTCCATGGACTTTTCACATAATTTACTATATTTTTTAGTTTTATTTAAAGATGTAATAACCAGATTTTCTGACTTCAGAAAAATAGAAATTGAGTTAAAATTGTTTAATGATCCATTTTTATTTAATTATGTGGATGCACCAGTTGAATACCAGCTAGAACTCATTGAACTTCAAAGCAAGGAATCTTTGAAAACTTATCATAAAGAACTTCCCTTCTTGAATTTTATAAAGAAGTTCATTCTTTCAATGAATTTGGTGAAATTGTCAATTTATCTAGAAAACTGTTATGCATGTAGACTAGTACATACTGTTGTAAAAAATTCTTTTTGTCCATGAAAAACATCAAAACTGCCGAAAGAAATAGGTTGAGTGATTCCCATTTAACTAACATTCTTAGAATTAAGACTAGTACCATAAAAGCAGATATTAACAATATATAAAAGAAAGACAATGTCAAAAATTGTATTGAGTTTATTTTTATTTTGCATGAGTATAATTTTGTTTTTTATTGTAAATAATACAGTTATGTTTTGTAATTATATATATTTATTACTAAAATTTGATATTCACATTTTGAACCTTTAAAAAGTTCAAAATGTGAATATCAAATTTTAAAGTATACAGTAGAGCATTGATTATCCGAATGTTGATCAACCGAAACATCAATTAACTGAAAGCTTTCCAGTTGGCAAATTTAAAATTCCACTAGTGCTGTGGTGTTACAATCTTTGGCTATGTCTTGGGCTACTCCAATATTATTTTTGTTGGAGTGCATGCCAGGCAGACCAACAAAAATAGGGCACTTAAGGACGCATCAGGATTTGAATGAATTTCATCATGGGACAGGTTAATATATATTTTTTTGTACATAATCAGTTATCTGAAAAACTGATTTTCCGAACAACCCCAGTCCCCAATTGATTCGGATAATTGATTCTCTACTGTAATTATATAAAGTACCTTTATGGCCCACTGAATATACCTAAATTTCTAATTTGGCCCATTAGGAAAAAAGGTTGAACAACCCTGGTTTAAACAAAGAGCTGTACAACACCACCTGGAGATAACAAGATTTGAAATGTAACACTTCTTCTCAAATTGAAAACATCATTCCCTGTCAGGAAAGTCCAATTCCATGACAACAGAAACAGTGCTTTTCCCTGTTAAAGTGTTCATAAAGATATCCTTCAACATTTCACTTATTGGTAGGTATTTGATGATCACTCCTCTTTCGAGAGTAAAATGAATAAAATGATGCCTTACATTGATGTATTTGGTCTATGCACGGTATATAAGGTTTTTCACCAAACACTGAGCACCCTGGCTATCATAATTTAGAGTTATCGAGGTCACTGGCTTCCCTGTTTCATGAAGGATCCTTCAGAGGTCTATAGCTTCCTTTTACCCTTCCATCAATGCCATATATTCGGCTTCTACACTTGAAAGCACAACAGAGACAGTTTTTGCACTTCCCATGATATTGTCCTCTCGCAAAGGAACTGTTTCACCTTGCTCTTCCTCCAAATGGTCAGACATGACATTATATTCTTTATGCTGTGTTCCTCTATTGCCTGATCTGATTATTTTTGGTCTTCCTCTACCTCTGGTTGCATGTTGCTATGTTACTGCTTCCTGTTCCTGGCAGTCAGCCTTTACAGACTTCATTTCTTCAGTTGGAAGTTCTTCATCCATTGATTTATTATGATGGCCTTGCTGATCATCAGATAGGATGTATTCTAATGTTCTTATGTCTGTTGTCATGGTCAGTATCTTTATTACTCCCAAAACCTTTCAATTCGGCTTCACTTATGAATTTGTGAGTGATATGCACTTTCTTTTCTTTGGAAAGCTAGACTCTATAAGCTTTATTTCCCATTGAATAACCAACTAGCAAACAGGGTTCTGATCTAAGCTCAAATTTGCTTTTGTTTGGCATTTTATTCAATGCCCTACATCCAAAAGATATAAAGTACGAAACAGTCAGTCGTTTTCCAGACCATATCATAAAGAGAATTTCCCCACTAATTGAACTTGAAGGCCAACTATTTCTTATATAACATGCTGTAGATACAGCTTCTGCCCAAAATTTTTCTAGCAGTTTTGAATCAATTAACATGCACCTTGCCATATTGAGAAGAGCACAGTTAATCCTTTCTGCAACACCATTTTGCTGGGGGATATGAAGTATGCTCAACTTCCTTTGGATTCCATTTTTTTTGAAGGAAGCTAGAGAATTCACGGGAGGGAAACTCACTACCATTGTTGGATTGGAGTTTCTATATTTTTCTACCTGTTTGATTCTAAACCACGTTCCTAAGATTTTTGAACACTTTCAAAGCTTCACTCTCCACCTTTAGAAATCTCACTTTTGTGAAGACCCAACCGAGGTCCGAATCATGTAAATCGCGATATTCCTATGATTAAATAATAACGATAGATTAATTATGAGAGGGAGAGGAAAATCCCATAATTTAAACAACGCGGCACAAAATGTAGACAACGAGTCTCGGATTACTCGAACACGTGTTAAACGAACTGTCAATGTCAGAATGAAAAGTTATAATTCAGAGACAAGTGGTCATATGCAGGTAGAACTTTGACCCCCGCTCTCATAAACAGTCAATCTAGGGAAACAATTTCTGAAAAGACGGAAAGATTTAAGAGAGATAAATCATTGCATATGATCGTTCGAGTACCCAGATGACAGAAATCGCGAGTAACGGAGCTAAATTATGAGCGCGAGTCTTGCAATTTTGTCAACAATCGACAGAACGGCGTCGAGCAGACACCTGGAATCGGACCTTTCTCGTGACCTGAGGCGGTCTCAGTTTATCCCAAAACAAAAGAGAGACCAATCGGGAAGCGAGAAAGGGGATGAAGGGCCAATCGGAAGTCCGAATAGTGGAAGAGAAAAACTATAAAAATCCGAAATCCGAGGTCAGGGGGGCTCTCCTCCGACTCCACGAAAGGTAGTGACTTCTATTGTGGTGTGTCGTCGCAAAGGAACTGTGGACTCCGCCGCTTATATCTTCCGATCGTCCGCCGTGATCAGCAACAGCATCTCGTCCGCCCCGGGGCTACGACCGACGCCGAAGTTCTCACACTCCGCATCTTCGAGGGAAGAAACTAGTGAAGGACTGTCGATTGCCGATGTAAGCATATATGTTAACAAATAAACGGCTTTCTTGTGTAAAACACTTGTCGTCATTTGCCTCCTCCGTCACTGCCCACATACAACCTTCCCTTAGGTCCATCCTGACGCGGGATTAATAGATCCCACCTAAGAGACGGCATCCTTACACAGGTGCCGAGAAGTGGGTTTCAAGCCCCTTTTCTCCCCCGGATCGGCCATCTTACACTTTGGTCCACCTTGATTTATCATTGATATATGTAATGAAGTGGTTTGTTCCTCCTAATGAGCTGGATCTGATTGGTCTTTCCTGCATTGTCTACCACTTTGGCTTTATTCTTAAGGAAAATGACTTTAAAGCTTTTGTCAGTAATCTTTGCTACCGACATCAAATTTGTACTAAACTTTGGTAAATATATGGTAGTGTGAATGTTCTGTCACTTTTGTCATTGCTAACTCTTAAATTAACTTGACCTGTTGCTGTTACATTGGTTTCTGATTTATCTGCTAGGCACAATTTCCTATTGCGGATGTACTCTATATTGTGAAAACCATTACAAGAGGAGCATATATGTGAAGCACCAGCCCTCCTGATATACCTTTGTTCTCAGTACTTGATAAAACTGAATGGAATGCTACTAAGTTCATTTGATTTGCTCTCATATCTGAGTCACATTCAGAAGCTCTATGGTCATATCTTTTGCAGTTGAAACACTTTCGTTGAAATTTAGTTTCGTTAGAGTTGGTGGGATTATTCCTAGATTTCCTGGTATTGTAATGGTTTTTCAAAATCAGGGCACTACTACAATCCGTAGATTTTTTCCATATCTGGAGTCACTCTCTCTAATTATTTTAATCTGTATTGACTCCAGTTTCAATAGATTGTTTCACAATTTGATTGCACACCAGAAATTTTTGAAATTGTATAACAATATAACAGTTAACAGGCTGTTGTTAATGTCCATGCCAAGATCACATAGTTTATCCACAAGGTCAAAGAACCTATTCAAATAATTGGCTACTTTTCATTTTAGTCAATGTTAGTTGTTTGAGTAAATTTGCTTTTTGAGCAGGATCTTTTGACTGATATACAGTATATCATGGATTTTTCCCAAACCACTTTCAATATTTTAAGTCTTTAATTTGCTTTAACTGGAAGGACTTATTGACAAAATTAATTCTGACTTATCTTTTGAGTCATCGGTCTCCCACACTGTAATCTTGTTTTCTTCTGATGGTCTTTGTTTTGATCCACTGACATAGCCCCAAAGATTGTTCTTTATTAATAAAGCTTCAATTTCAATCTTCCATGTGTCAAAATTTTCTCTATCCAGAGGATCTACTCTTATGGAAGTCATGTTTTTCTTTCTTCTCAATGACTGTCCTGATCAACACAATTTTCATTTAAAAAGACCGAAAGTGGTTTACTTTGCTTTTGAGTGTAGTCTGGGCCCATAACCCATTGTTTTATTAACTACAAACAAAGAAGGCATGATACAAACATAAAACTACATAGTTAGTCTACTGTTGTCCTTGGTGTAACCAAAAGGGAAATAAAGTGGGTCTAAACAAAGGGATCTCATTCTTGTGTGTGTATGTGTGTAAACAAAGTGGGTGTACAGCACCACCTGATGACAACAAGATTTGAACCTCAACAGAAACATCAGACTAAAATAGTATTCATTATAGCGAAAATATAAATAAAACATTTCAAACCCATTTTAGTGTTTTTCTGTTAACTGTAAATGGTTGCATAAATGCTTATGATATCACTTGGGACTACTTGGGATAGAGCACAAATTTGACAAAATTTCATTTTACATGATACCTACTGACATGAACACCTGCATAAAACAAAGTCATATGGTATTTTACAATTTTGACTTGCTTCTGCTTTATAGAGTTTTTTCTGAACTTAAAAGAGTTATTTAAATGAAACATTGTTTGTTTGTTAAGTTATGGCAACACAACACTTGGGCAATCTGCCTAGGGGGATGTCTTCTGGGAGGTCTTTTTAAGGGAAATTGGCCCTTATTTAGGTGTTACAGACATGGAGAAAATCCGGAAAACTCCATGTGGCCAGCCTGTCCAAGTGAGGCCCGCAAACCCACAACCAAACACCCAGTGTTCAAAATACAAAGACTGCTTGGCCATTGGTGGGCCAAATGAAACATTAAAATATATAGAAGAAGCATTGGGGGAATTAAAAAATTTAAGACATGGATCTCCAACCTACTGCATATGGCCCCAAAGTATATTTATTCAGTCCACATAGCCTGTTTTCAATGACATGTTTTATCCTTGACATTCAAACTAGTTCAAAGCTGGTGTTGTAACTATTGTAAGCAAAAGACTAAAATTTCTAATTACACTACTGTTCAAAGTACAAACTTTTGAAAAGCCAACTAGAATTAATAGATCTTGCCATAAACACTTTTTATAAAACCTTTTTAAAGAAAGAAATTTCTTAAATTTTTAAAAATCTCAGCAAGAAAAAAAATTTTAAAAGCATTTGTTTGCTGTTAAAAGCATTTTAAAAGCATTTGAAGTTTGCACAGGAGACATTTTTTATTTTTGTTTCTATATACTGTATCTTTGCAAATCAACATTTACAAAAATAAAATATATAAAATTAAACAATCAAACACCACCATCTGACAAATATCTAAAGGAAATTGTAATAATGGATGCCATAATTTATTCTCAATTCTGATGACATTCTTTTGAAAAAGAGGTTGCAAACTTCATACGGATCATATGGATTTATATTCATTGTTATCCAAAAATAAAAAATCTTAATCTTTGACTATAACTTTTGTATATGACCCCCCAGTCTTGTCTTTTACAACTCACTTAACCCTTCTCAGTGAAAGGCTGCAGACCCCTATGAGAACAGATTGCCTGAAGATGAACTGAAAGGTTTGAAAGTGCAAAGCAAATAACTGCATAGCAGAGGTAAATTAAAATATAGTATCACCATTACAATTACACTGCAAATGTACACAAAATCTTTTTTAAATGTAAAAAAATAGGAAATAATGATTTTTAAATATGATATATTCAATTTTTATTGCATAAATCAAATCAAAATATAACATAAACAATGCATAAAATTAAATATATTTTTAAAAACTATTATTTTTACTATAAGTACATTATAATATAAATACAAATTTTAATATACTTTTTCTTTCCTTATTTGTTCACATAATGGCAAAATATTTTGAATGTTTTCAATAATTCTCAAAATTTCTTTAACTTTCTGAAATGAGAAAAAAGTTTATAAAAACATTAATAATTTGCCAAATTATACTGGATTACTAATACTAATGACTGAAGTAAGTTAATAATAATAATAATAAGGTATTGAAAACATATATCTAGCCATAAATTGATATTTTTAATGAATTAATAAGCTAGATTAAATTCAGAAAATTTAGAATTGCTTGAAGCAAAACTAAAATCTAGTGTTTATATGTTGCTTATTAGGCCATTGAAAAACATTAATAATTGTTTAAATAATTCTAGTGCAGCTAAAACTGAGAAACCAAATCTATCAATCTTGCCAGATTTGAGTTAGCCTTCCAAATTGACTAAATGATATATCTTCCAAATTAAATAATCATATAATAGTTATCTAACTTAAAAGAGAAACTTAAAATAAAAAAATATAATTTTCAAATATATAAAAACACATTTTATATTTAAAAAACTGACAATTTTTGAACTTTTCTCTATATCATATGAATAAAGAGAAAATTTGAGTTAAGCTCAGTTTATGCTGTCATATGAATCACTACAAATGAAAAAAATGAAATATTGTCCACATTGTAGTACATGACACAAATTAAGTTAGGATGGAATGGTTAAAAAGCTTTGAAACACTAGTGAAAAGTTGATTGGTCAAACAAATTGAAGTCTGGAAAAGTTGAGATGTTCTCAACTCCTAACAAACTGGTCATATATTTTCTGAAAAGAGACAAACTGGCAGTTTGTATCCACTTCATAACAGTGCATATGCTAATGTGAACCTAGCTTTAGCCAGGAATTTCTAAATAGTAGAAATATTTCTTGCTAAAGCTGTTATGGTTGGTAACATAACAATCAAGAATTTCAAGAAACATAATACAAATGTATCAAGCTGTTTAAAATTTTATCTAAAAAAGGTTTGAGTCAAAATTCTTCCCATGGTAAGTAAAATGATTTTGTGTAATTTTATGGAACTTGTAGAGAGATAATAGAATTTTTTTTAATTATAAACTATTACATTGAAAATCAAAATTATATCCTGTAAATTAAAATTAATGGTTTTAATGGATTATCACTTTGTTTTAGACAGTATTCTTTATAAAATATAAAATTCTAAAAAACAGAATTCTTGTAGTATTTCTCAAGAAATTTTATAAGTCATTCAAATAAAAATAAGTTTATTATCCATGTATTAAAAAAACTTGTATCCAACTCAGAGATGGGGGAATCTTTTACTAATGAAGCCATCTTATATTAAAAGAGTAACAATACCTCATTTTATACAATATTTACAATATAAAATAATTCTATTTGCATATGTTTAAGCCATTCAAAATTAATGAATTCATTGATTCATTAATTTTGCTTACAAAAGAATTCTAAAAGTTCAAGATTTTTCCCTGAAAAGGCAAATTTGATAAACTGAATTAATGGATCTTGAAATTTCTAAATGCAGACTAAAAGCAGAATCATATAATCACCTCCTAGGACATTTTGGCATGATTCTGTGCTGGTGCTGAATACTTTGTGGTCAGCCTGATGACCATGGTGGATCCATGATCATCAACCATATGGTTCTACATAGGCGTATAAGCTTAAATCCGCTGTTTTTTTAGTCAGAAAAACACACGTTTTTTTTCTTAGAAAGCAAAAACAAATTTATTCAAAGTACTTTCCCTCACTAGTGACACATTTGTTCCATCTCTCAGGCAATGTGTGGATACCATGCCAAAAAAATTTCTTCTCTTTCGAGGCAAACCACTCATCAAGCCATTTTCGGACGTCTTCGTAAGAATCGAAGTGCCGCTCAGCAAGCGCGTGGCCCATCAATGAAAAGAGGTGATAGTCGGAAGGGGCAAGAGTCTGGTAAATAAGCGGGATGGGGTAGCACATCCCAGTTGAGTGTCTCCAAGTAGTTTCAGACCAATGTTGACACATGCGATGGTGCATTGTCGTGGAGGAAAATCAGCTTGTCGTGTCTTTGCTGATAATCCAGCCTTTTTTCACGCAGAGCACAGTGCAATTTGATCAGTCGGTGAGCATTGACAGTTTCACCAGGTTTCAACAGCTCATAGTAGACAATACCCTGCTGATCCCACCAAACGCACAGCATTGTCTTCTGTCCAAAGCGATTTGGTCTTGGGAAAGATGTTGATGGTTTGCATGGATCAACCCATGATTTCTTGCATTTAGGATTCTCAAAATATATCCATTTCTCATTGCCAGTTACAATCCAATGCAGAAACGACTTTCTTTTTTGTCTGGAGAGCAAGATTTTGCATGTGTTTTGGCGTCGCTCCATCTGCCTATCGTTCAATTCATGCGGCACCCATTTTGATTGGCACGGTTGAGTAACACCGTTGAGTAACACCCAATGGCCGGTTGAGTAACACCCAATTGCTCGGCAAGCATTTTTTGTGATTGGGTATCGTCCTCATCCAAAAGAGCCTGCAGTAGATGGTCCTCAACCTTCCTGGGCTGATTTTCACGCTTCTTGTTGCTCAGGTAAAAATTTCCATCTTTGAACTGACAAAACCAATCTCTGCACGTGGTTTCCGATAAAGCTCTGTCTCCATAAGCCTCCACAAGCATTCGATGTGCTTCAGCAGCCGTTTTCTTCAAATTAAAGCAGAAAAGCAAAGCTTGCCGCATATGCTCTTTTTCTGGCACAAAAGTAGACATGATTACAAAAAAAAATATATGTTGTTGTATGAAATATCTGATGATGTGCACTGATTAATGTTGACAGACATCAAAATCATCAAAAAAACAATATGGTGTCATCATGGTAACTTAATACGCTCGCTTACATCATCTACTAGCAAACAGTGGATTTAAGCTTATACACTTGGTATAACTACAAATCCAAGAAGGAACTATCCACAGAATGGCATCATAGTCAGCCTCCCAGGCCAAAGAAGTTTTGCATTCAATGAATAAGAAATTGTGTGGAATAATCATGGTTTCCATATTCTGAGATAAGATCAATGTCATCTTGATAAAATCCTTGTCAAAAGAACCAGATCATCAACATAAAGCTAAGTCATAAGATACTCTTTCTGAATGGCAATGAATGCACTTGCTCACTCTATCCACAGTATTAAATTATGCAGAAAACAAAAGATTTGGGGTTTGAACTGATAGACTATCCTTTGCTGGGCCCTGCCTCCTCAGATTATCCCTCTCTTCCCACCACTAAAGAAACACTTAAAGAAATTTGCTTCTAATCAGATCACTGGTGCTATATACACTGCTGGCCATTAAAATTGCATCACCAGGAAGGAATGATCGTACGAACATCAAAATCATATGAAAGGAAGAAGAGATTGGGATATGCAAATGATTAGTATTTCAGTGCATTTAGACGATGCAGGAGGGACAAACAACATCTGAAATACTGCATAGAAGAAAAGTCATGCAGTGGAATTCTCATTCAGAAATCACTTTGTAAGGTCGGGGTTTCATAAGAATATAGTGTTATGCCTCGAATAAGAAGAAATGCTTACCAGCAAGTGTCGGAATTTGATAGAGGCAGGATCGTTGCCTATCGAGACTGTGGATTATTATTCCGTGATATTGCCACTCGCACTAGTTGAAATCCAACCACTGTCATGCGAATATGGAATTGATAGGTTGCTGAGGGTCTTACTGAACAGCATGCAGGATCTCAATGACCTCCCATGACTAACGCCCAAGAGGACAGACATATTGTGAGGTCAGCCGTGCAAAACCGTACAACCACATCATGGACAATTAGTCAGGAAATGAGCTTGTTTGCAGCATGTTCAGTATCCACTCGTATGGTGTGACGATGTTTGCAGCAGCGTGGACTGTCAGCACGGCAACCATTACTTTGACTTCCCTTGACAATGCAGCATAGAGAGAGACAGCAACTCTGATGCACCCACTGACAAAGCTGGATACAGAAGTGGCACAATGTCGTCTTTTCAGACAAGTCCCGGTTCTGCGTGCAGCATTCTGATGGCCGTATACGTGTCTGGAGGCTCTAAGGAGACCGCTTGTTGCCTGCCTGCATTCGATATCGGCATAGGGGCCCTGCACCTGGTGTGATGATATGGGTACACGACACACACATTTCTAGTTCGGATCAACGGTAATTTGAATGCAGATCGGTACAATTCTGACATCTTACGTCCAGTGGTTGTGTCCTATCTTCAAGGCCTGCAAAATGCCATCTTCCAACAAGATAATGCAAGACCTCATGTTGCACGTCGTGTTCTGACTTTCCTCGATACAGAGGGTATTCAATTGTTGCCCTGGCCTGCACAGTCTCCAGATCTCTCACCAATTGAAAACATCTGGTCATGGGTTGCTGAGAGACTGGCCTGCCACCCCTCTCCAGCTAATACGGTTGATGAAGTGTGGCATAGACTTGAAGCAGCATGGAATGAGTTGCCCGTTTCTGTCATTCAAACCCAGCTCGACTCCATGCCTAACCAGATAAGGACTGTTTTAGCCGCCAGGGGTGGCAACTGTGTCTACTAATTTCGCACCCCTGTAAACCCCCAAACTGCTTGCAAATTTAATCATTTTGTCTTCGTGCCATACTGTTTATGTACAATAAATTTCTTTTTTTTATTTGCTTTCCTTCTTGATGTTGCAATTTTAATGGCTAGCGGTGTAGGTCTGATTCACAAACTAATCTAAGATGTTCTTTCCAGTTCTTTCTGCAGGAGTCATTAAAAAACTTTACAAAGTTTGTCTTTTCTTCTAGGAAAAAAGTTGCAAACTTCAGCTTCCCCTTTATATAATTAATATATAAAATATGATAAACTTTTTATTTTACTCAGCTATACATATTTTTAGATAAAAAATTTGCTTCTTTAGAAAGAAATTTAATTAAAATTGACCACTGTTATGTAAAAGAGTCTTTTCTTGATTGATATAAATACAGTAGATCCCCCTATAAAACCGTTTCCTATAGTTATGATTCCTATAAAAATTGTGGCATTATCCGTAAACAACGGTAAAAATAACTCCTATAATACGTAAAACGTCATCGGGCAGCCGAACTACTTACCCGCCGTCCGTAGCGCCACGCTACGGAGAGATTTCTATCGTCTGGACAGTATTATATAAATTATATATAAATTAGGTACTGTACATATAATTATATATTAATTATATATAAATTAGGTACTGTATATATAATTATATATTAACTTAATTTATTGTAACTTTATTATAATTAAATATATATTTTTCGCCGTCTAGCGTCACGCTACGGCGAGTTAGGCGACCTATCGTCTGTCCAGTACTGTAATTTTATACATTTCTTGTGAAAGAAACATTTCTTATTTAACGGCCATAAAAATTATTTATATTAAGGATGTCTCCAAAGGTCAACGAAGTTTTCGCAGAAAAATAATATCAGAAATCGCGGCTGCGGTTTGATGTGCTGTTCCGCGTCGAAACCAAGCTTTAGCAACGGGCGTAGTCGAACGGTAACACTCGGTAAGCAATCCTACAATTTTTTGTTTATAACGTAGTTTATACGGATTATTTTCAAAAAAATATACGTATTTTGGAAATGTTGAGTCGAATTACTCTAGAATCGATTAATTTTATGAAAGAAAACCTTTCAAACAGCCGTAGTCCGTAAACTATGATTCCTACAAAATTGATTCATAAAGAACGGAATGTATGTACCGTCTTATAGGGGGATCTACTGTAAATAAATAAATAAAATAAATCACTATTTATCAATTCCCATTATTTTATATTCTTCCAACAATTCTATAAATTGTAAAACTAAACAGCTTTAAATAATAATAATAATTGAATTATTAATGAAATATTTACCTGTTGAATAAGTTGATATTTATTCTCTTGATACCTTTGTATGAAAGATTTCATCTGTTCAGACACAGAACCAGAATTTAAAATCACTTTAATCATTGCTGATAATATCCATAATTGTATTTCTTCTGAATATATGAGATTTTTTGATAATAATTTACATAAATTTTCTTGTGTCTTGTTGGAGGATTTTGTTTCACAATAGCACCACATTTCTCCGAAAATCTTAAATAAATTAATCATCTATATTAAGTTTTCTAAAAACCAAACCACTCATTTTATAAAAGAAAATTCAGATAAAAAAGTAAAATACTCTTAACTTTGTTTTAACTTTCTAAAAATATTTAATCCATAAAAAATTTGAAAAAATCTAACAAAAGAAAATTATTTTCTTTACTTATCTGAGTACTCCATTAATGAAATATTCATGTAAGTAAAGAGAAATTTAAATGATAAATATTTTCATTATATTAACAATATCCTGAAATCAAACTTAAAAACAACTAAAATTATGTAAGTGTTCATAATAATTTATTTCATATGTTTTTAAACTAATTATAGTAGAAATTAATCTTAATTTTATTTATTTATATAGCATCAGTTATAAATTCTTAAAACCAGGAGTAGAAAATCACTATATACATTTTTTTTAAATTTATTTATTTTCTTTCTAACTTTTCAAAATTTTATAAGTAAATACATTTTTAAATTAAATAATAAACATTGATTAAAAGTCATTATCAAGTTAATTATAAAAAAATCAATAAAATAATTCACATGTAATTTCAGTAATTAAGATTTTTTTAAAGGTAACTAATAGATAGTTTCTCAAACAAATATAGTATTTGTACTGAATAATGGAGGATGTAAACAAACCAACTTAATCCAAACCAATCTGTGTTCAAAAAAGTAAATGAATTTAACTCTCTCCCTTCAAACAATTTAAACCAGCTTTTTCTTTTGTCAATAATTGCAGCTGTCTAGCAATGGTTGAAAACATCACAAATACCAAATAATTTGGATTTAAAGATATTTGAAAAAATGCTTTTAATGGCTTCTTTCTAGTGCCATGACTTTTATGTATATTTTTGAAAATACATGCTTCACTTCAGTTAAAATAGCTTACTTATATACAGCTTAAACTGAGAAATAAAAGTTTTTCTTTTNTTTAAAACAGAACCTAATAAAAACATGGTAACCTAATAATGGGGAGAAATTCTTCAGAACAAAGGTTCACTATGTTAAATCTTACTGTAAGCTGGAAACCTTTCCAATGCAGAAATGAAAGAGGTTTTTGGGTAAGAACATAATATAACCTGGTTAAAGTGGAAAATTAAGATTTCATTCATAGACAAATAAGTAAATCACTATTATATACAGCAGTTATTGTATAGCTTAACTAGTGTTACCACCCGTCTGGTTTTCACTCAGACAGCGAGTCAATTTCTGGACTGTCTGGGTGAACTATTAATTTTGTCCTGGAATTTCGTAGAAATTTTGAAATTACAATGAAACAAAGTTCTTGCAAATATTTTTACAAATTTACACTATTTTAACAGCGAAAGAACTCACACTCACTGAAACCTGAAACTCATCTTCTGCAATTCTGCCATGTTAATCTGTTTACGTTGACGAGTGGCATGCAACCTGTCGACCTTCGACCTTTTTTCTTCTTTTTTTTTCGCGTACAATTGTACATGTCTACGAGCTAAGTTATCTGTACCTGTTCTTTCTTAATTTAGGTTACTTATGTTACTTCTAATTTAGGTTACTTAAGTCCCTAGTCCCTAACTGTAACTGATTTAAAACTGGCATGCACATTATTCTTTGAATTGTAAAATGACATTGCACATGCATCAGGAACTTCTGTTTGAACAAACCTGACCTGCTGTCTGGGTCAGCGATTTTGAAAAGTTGGCAACACTAAGCATAAAAAACTATTCTGAGAATGATTTTGAGTCTTGTCAAAGAAAGGAACACTGCATTTTATGTCTGCATTTTTCCTTGTCACATGACAAGGAAAAATAGACATAAAATCTTTGTTAGTATTAGGCTTTGTTAAAATTAATAGGGGTCACATCAAATATTTAATTCTGCCCCTGATTCTGCTTGTTTCTGAGAAATAAATTCTCAAAAACAAGCAATGAACGTAATTTGTGAAAATGACAAGAACTGCCAATTTGCCTTGTACAGTATATAGTAATTAGTAACTAACTAGTACTGAGTATTCAAAAAATAAATTGATTAGCATTTTGATAATCACAGTGATTAAAGCTAATGATCATTTAGAATATATATTAAAATTCCTTGAGAAGTCAGATCAGAGAATAACTTACAAGGGGATGGCATGACATTGGGGCAGTGCCGTAACTAGCCATTCCTGTGCCCTGTGCAGAAATTTGTATTTAGGCCCCTTAATTAATTAGGTTTGGGAAAGTAATAAAACAAATACATGCATTTTGGGCCCCTCTTTCAAGTGGGCCCTGTGTGGGTGCACCTGTTGCACCTGCCTAGTTATGGCACTGCATTGGGGTCACCAATTTTGATCAAACTCTGTTAGGTTATAGTGCATTCCCAATGACTGACATGTGCCAAGCAGTAAGATGTAATACTCAAAATGAAATGAGAAAATTGAGGTTGAAAATTGCAAATCACTTAAAACCCTTAGAGTTCCCATCATTTGTAGGGAGGCTGGTGGCTTGGTTGGAGTGCACCAATTTCACAAACAAGATGTTGGTGTTTTTAATCTTGGTGGTATCAATGTTATTTTTTGTTTTTTCCTAAAACTATAATTTTCACTTTATTCTTGGTATTTTTAAATTTATTATACCATCAAAGAGAAAAACTGATTTAGTTTTAGAAAACTGTAAATGGACAATAAACAGGGTAATAAAACAATATCCATCCGTTAAACTGATGGATATTGACTGATGGAATCCGTTAATATCCATCCGTTAAACTGGAACCATGTTTTTGTCAACTAAGGGATATCTTACTTAGCAAGATCCCTTCTCCAGGAAAGAAAAGAAAATACATCTTAGAATTGGCACACCTTACCACTTTTTCTGCTGTATTTAGCTTCAAAGGTGTTACCTACACGCAACAAATAGGGGTAGCTATGAGCAGCCCCCTTGCAGGTATGCTTAGTGAAACGATACTAGGAATGCTAGAAAACGCAGTGCTGCCGAAGTGTGAAGCGCAAATGATGATGTATGCTCGATACGTAGACAATAAACTTATATTCTGGAACACTAAACCCAGCATACAGAGTTTTATAAAGGATATAAATGACAATAGATTCAGTCTAGAGATAGAGCTAGAACAAGAAAATGATAAGACCATACATTTCTTAGATCTTTATATACAAATTAACAGCATAGGAGAGTTTGCTACTAAAGTCTACAGAAAGCCCACATATAACCCCATATTTATTCCTTGGATCTCTCACAATCCTCCAGTATATAAACTGGCAGTGTTCCGAATGCTTATCGCAAGAGTTTATTCGCATTGTAACAATACAAAAGATAGAATGGATGAACTGAATTATATATGTAACTTAGCCAGGAAGTACGGAATCAATGTTAATGCTATTACCAGCAAGAGCAAAACATGCTGTAAGAAGAGAAGTTTATTCAATAATGAAGGATTTATAACAATGGATTATAACGCATCGCTGAGTAATATCTTTCTACGCATCGGAAAAGCCAAGAACAAAAGAATCCTATATAAAAGAACCCCACCACATACCAACTATTAAGATCCAATAAGGATGAAGTAGACAGAAACACACTCTCCGGTGTCTATAAAATTCCCGTTACGGACTCATGGTGACATAATAAATTAATGTATATAGGAGCTACAGGAAGATGTATCAAGGACAGGTTAGCAGAACACCAAGGAAATATAAGAAAGGAACAACCGTGCACTGCGCTGGCCACCTACGTTTTAGCAGACACACAAGACGTCAAAGCCGAATGGGACTAAGCAAGACTACTGGCAAGTAGTTCGAGACCGTAAGCACCGGCACTACACAGAAGCCTGGCAGATTTGTAAAGCAAACCATAAAGGCCTCGCAATCAACTTTTGAGAATCGACAAAAGTATCAGCAGCATGGTAAAGATGACGTCATAAGTTGTGGATTATATTTTGAATTAGCTTATAACGGATTATAGGCTAATTCAAAAATATTCGAAAAGCCTGTTCATTTTTTGCATTTGTACTAAGCGTTCGATTTTTACCATTTTTTATTTTGCTTTCTCTTATTTCTTTTTCTTGAGAAAGGTCATTTAACATGACTGAAAATATTTGAAAGTAATAAACTTGGGCTGCTTGTTCACAAGATGTCTTAGTAAGTCTTTTGGTATTAAACCTAATAACATTTTCTGTGTATAAAAGTGATTTTACTATAAAATACAAAATTAATTGCTTAACATTTATCTTGTGTACTTTAAAGATGAAAAAAACTAAAACCTGATCAAAATGGAAATCTGCCAAAACAGAAAAAATAATTTGAAACTGAGATTCCAGTTTACACAGGTTTTACAGTATTTTAGAAACGTGTTATTGTACTCGTAACTGTATCAACTAAATAAAGATGAAATACCACCAAGTCTTGAAATAGAAACACATCTTGTGTTAGTGAATCAAAGTATTTTAGATGTTTGAAACTGATTTTTTCAATTAATGTTTTAAGTAAAAAATTTTATTACACCAAATTATTATTTATAAATGATAAAAATATTTTAATAAAAATTATAAATATTCACTAACTATTTTTTATTTTTTCCATCAGTTTATATACTATTTCAACTGGAACATTTTCACTTGCTACAAAAAGCAACTTATTTATAGTTGTAATAAGCCATGACATATCTGGATGAAACATGTATTTGTTAAAGAAAAAGTATTTATAGATATTAACATAAATATGTTTTATTAATTAATAAAACTAGTTGCATTATTATAATAATCTAAAATCTGTTTCATTAATATTAAAAGTTATTAATAATTAATTTTCATATTAGAGAGAACATTAAAAATTTACTAATATAAAAACTGTTGTCTGTGTTTGTGTGCGTAAATTCCTTATAACTCCTGAAATCTTTCTCCAATCCATATGAAATTTTGGTTATATTCGTTTTATGTTCTGACAGCAAGTATAGGTTACTTATTTTGCAGAAATATTAGCTATAGAATAAATGTCTTATTGATTTCAGATCAATGATCACACTATGGTGCATGACATCAGTGACAATGTGACATTCATGCTCAAGGAGAGAATTTCCCTTGCACTTTTAAATAATTTGGCAAATGACGTATTTTAAATATACTTCATTAAATTTAAAATTTACACTTCAAAGAAAGATAGCTGCATCGTGTCACTTCTATAACAAATTTTTAAAAATCTTTCCATAGTGACCACGTGATGTTCTATTATCCAACTGGAATTAATGATCTGATGAGCCTGTAATTTAGAAAGTGTTATCACTAATTTAACTAATGTATTGTACATAAAATTCATCTTTGTTTTATCAATGTGGAATTAAAAAGATTTACTATTTTGTTGAAAAAATACTTAGGGGAAAGCATAAGAGTAAAAGTGGTCAGATAAATTCTAGATCTAAAAGAATAAAAACTACTAAGATCCCAAAGGCCATGAAGTCTGACTTGTGCAAATTTGAGTAAGAATGGCTTTGTCAAGGGTTGCAGAAATAGCATCACAATCTCAAGTTTGACTTAAAGCTCTTCTCAGTTCTTCAATCTCTACTTATAAAAAATATTCCGTTATGCTTGACATGGGAATTTCTAGTAAATACTAATAATCATTGAACTTTATTTTAAAATAACTCAAACAATCATGAAATGGAATATCAATTTAAATATATTAAATAGTTTTTTAAATATAGTCAAATGTTATTAAAATAAGCAAAAATTTTTTAAATTTATTTTGGCAGTATTATATGATTTAAAACATTTTATATTCTGTTATAAACATTTTATATATGTTTAAATCTCACTAATTATAGATTGGGTTATAATATTGATTAATCCAGAAATACTAAGCAGATAATATTGCTTAGTCTCTGTCATTTGGAAGAAATGTGGCTGTTTACATCAGGAATTGAAAAATACATTATTTAGTTCTCTATACTTACAAAGTATTTCTGAATTAATCAATTTTATATTGCTTATTTTTTTAAACTTATGCTGATATGAAAATTTTTAAGAATCATATATTATTATATAAATTAATTTTAAAAATGTAATAATATATGATATATATATCCTCTAAGAATTCAAATATATATATATATATATATTTGAATTCTTCCTCTCTTGAATACTCTAAAAAGGCTTTTTTTTATCAAGCCCATCACGACTTCAGCCAGGCTCACAATGGGCCAGACAGGTTGTGAGGGATGGGGGCCCAACATATTTGAGACAGACCATCCCCAATAATTTCCTAGGATTTTCAATCTGTCTGGATTCATTCCTGGATCCCCAGAGTGATAGGCAAACATCTTAATCACTTGGTTATCAAGCTGTCAATAAATGATATTTGGATAAATGAAATGATTTTCCATGCAAGTAATCATTTGATATACTGTATTAAAATTGACATTTAAACTCAATTCCAAATTGTAAATGATTCTAATCCTGCAACTAAATTTAAATTATATGTATTTTATCCAGAAAAAGTTAATTTTGTTTACAAAAGCCATTGCTTTTATGAGATGAAAATGAGCACTCACACCGGATGACAAATGGTTCATAAATGGCAGGCCCTTTATGAACCATATCTATAGTTTTAGTTGTTGTAGGACTTCATGTGTATGAGGTCCTACAACAACTAAACTACACCCTGACACATGGCATTTTATTTTGTATTTCATATAGTTAAAGCAGGCACTCCAACATGTTCTGTTTTTTTAAATTGGTTCGATTTTTAATGGACATTCAAATTTTTATTTTTCTGTGATTGTGTTTTATCAATGAAATAACAAGCTTCATCTGAAGCAGGACTCAGGAGGAACTCGAAAATATTCATCCAGTGTACATAATCTGTATCCTATAAAATATTTTGCTTGTTTTTTATAATAATGATGATGCAGTAATGTTAAAGAATGAAGCTACCAATATAATTTTTATAGTCTCTCTTATGTATGTTAAAATGCATTATAAATATAATTCTTAAAAGAATTATTTATAAATATAACTCTTTACATTTTCATTTTTTAAAAAATAAATATATCATTATTTTTATAAAAATATCATTTCAGATTATATATATTTTTTTCATTTTATAGAAAACTTTTTTTAATCTTTATCCATTATGAATCTTTTATCTGTTTTATAAAGCAGAGAAATAAACAATAAAAACTAAAATAAAGACCAAAACCAAGAAAATAACTTTATGGTATTTCCTATATGTTAAAAAGTTGTTAAAAGTATAGTTAAATAAATTGTTAAAATTTCTTTAACTATAATTCTTTTCTCTCCATGTCTTTACTTTTATTCATTTTTGATTATATCCTTGTCTACTTTGGACTTTGTTTATTAATAGAACTTATTACACTGGTGTAATTTTCATTTAGCAAATACAGGAGTTTCGTCAGAAAAATCAAAACAAAATATTTTACTACACTCTCTTCAACCTTAAATAATCAGTAAAATATTTAAAAAAATACTACAAATGTTTTTGACCGTTATTTCCGGTCAAAATATTTTAGTCAGGTGAAAATAAAGATATTTTGTTTTGATTTTTCTGACTAGAATTTGTTTACATAATGTTTGCAAAATGTAATCTGCATCATATCAAACTAAATCAAATTTGACTTGTTAAGTCCCATCCCTCACCTTCGAGCCATCCCATTGTGGACATGGCAGAACACATAGTGAGTTTGCTAAAAAGACACTCTTAATGCCCACAGGGCACAAACAGTTAAAAAAAATCAAATATGACTTTTTAATACAAAGATAAATTTTAAAAAAGTAAACTCGCTACTTAAAATATAGTATTTCGTACTTAAAAAAGCCATACCATTTCATTTAATCTTAATATTTACTAAAATAATACTTTAAAGTATGATGATTATTATTTCAAAAATGTTGAACTTAAGATTCTTAAACGGTATTAATAAAATCATCACAATTATTTGAATTTTAAATAATAAATATGTTAAAATTATAAAAGGATATTGAAATGCCAATTCTGAAATTTTATTTGCAATTGATTTACGAGATACAGGATCTGATGACACACTCAAATATTCCATCATTTTTTCACAAATAATTTGAACATTTGCAGGATTAGCCATTGCATAAAGTAAGTCCAATGTCTGTAAAAGTTTTATTTATATATTACAATAACATTACATAAATGCTATTCCATTTACATATACTTTATACCTTTGATTACAAATAGATATTACAATTAGATATTAATTCTAAATTGATTAAAATAAATAAATGTTGATTATTTAATAATATGATCATTTATCATTATTTGAGTTTTAAATAATGTTTACACAATTAAAAAAAACAGAAAATAAATAATTTATTTAACTATTTTTTATTTATCACAAAATAACAAAATAAAACAAATATAAAAACTACTACTCCATTCAAAGACAGATTGATATTCTAAAATATTATTGTTACTTTAGCATCTAACATCCTAAAAAAGATATTTTAATTATTCTTTATATTTTTCTTTTCTTTTCAAATATGTGATAGTGATGTACAGCTCTGCTCAAAAATCTGTTCAGGTTCTCTGCAGAAGCTGAGATCTCTGGAAATAGTTTGGTTGTATCTCCAGGAAGTGCAAATATGCAGTATAACCATGAAAAAAAGGATTTAAAAATGGAAATGATAGCTTAATGAAATGGGGATAAGGAATACAGCTGACTGATGAGCTGATCTCATCAATTTAATCAGCATAATTTAGTGACAATAAACATCTGTTTTCACTTACAATAAATTCTTATAAACTTAGAAATTTGTGAAATCTAGTTAATAATGATAATGATAACAATAAATTTTTTTATTAAATTTATATTTTACAAAAATATTACTTCTATTGTAATAAGTTGTACAGAATATGATTTGCTGTAAACACATGTGTAAAAAGAAAATTCTGAAATTCTCTAACAAGGGAACTGTCGGAGTGGCATCTAATAAATTTTAATAAAATTTAGTTAATAGTTACGTTAAAAGTATACAAACTCTATATTAAATTTGTAGTATTCACTAAAAGAGTTAATCAGAGTTATTAGCAATCAAATGTCGTACTATTTTATATGCGGATTTTTAAAAGTGAAAGGGTCGCGGAGGAAGACGGCGATATTACATTTAGAATAAATTCTGGAATTTTCGAAAATGGGAGAAGAATTAATAACATTTAGTTAATAATTATGTTAAAAGCATGCAATCTCTATATTAAATCTGTAGTACTTACTAAAAGTATTAATCAGGATTAATAACTATTAAATGTCGTACTATTTTATAGTAGTTTAATACGAATATGCAGATTTTTAGTAGTGAAAGGGTCGCGGAGGAAGGCGGCG
>NW_019384629.1:707819-728965 GCF_000671375.1 Centruroides sculpturatus
CAGAATATGATTTGCTGTAAACACATGTGTAAAAAGAAAATTCTGAAATTCTCTAAGTATGTTTAAAAAGTGACTATTAATCAGTTATAATCATCTATTATAAATACATTGATGCTTAAATTCAAATAAATAGACTGTTTGCCACTCTCTTTGATTACAGATAAACTTTCATAAATTTTTCTGATTTTTTTGGCATTATTAAATTTATAAGTATTGTGTTCGCTTCTACAACATATTTTTTTTACATTATATTTATAAAATATTCCTTGTCTATGTGCTATTTTATTTTGGATTTCATTTATAATTGACATAAATACACATGTTATAAGTATGCACAATTACAATTATATAAAATTTATAATTTTATCAAATGATCACATGTTCATGAATGTTTTGCTGCAGTTCAAGTCATAAAAACTGATTTAAAATAGCACATTGCATATAAAGTGGTATAATATATATATAAATGAGGATGTTTGTTTGCTCACTATGCACATCTAGCTGTTTGACCAATGGCTACAAAACTGGACAGTTATGTTCAAATACTTCTAACTTAGATAATATCATACATCCCATCCCAAATTATCAATTGGATTTCTACATATTGATTGATTTATGTCTACATTTGATTGGTGGTTTTACATGTAGCACCATCTATTTAAAAAAATTTAATGAAATAATTAACTAAATATAATTATTACAAAAAGAAATTTTAAAAAATATATATACTGCATTATATTCATTAAATTGTTGCAACAATGATATAGTGTGAAATAGATGCACCATTGCACCATTACTGCAATGGGTAGCACACAGAACTTGCTTGCTTGGAGTGTAATAGTGTTTTCTCCTGTACATCATACTTTTTCTGTTAGCAATAGTGTCATGCCGGTTATGTATCTCACTCCGGAAAAAATTTTTGAATTGAAATAATGTGACTTGCGGTATGTTCATACATAGTTAACCTGTCTACGTTGTTCCCGAAAATATTCGTGTTGACCTCATTGACCTGCATGGGCAATCCCGAATATTTTCATGTTTACATTGGAACATTTTTGATACTAGATGTTGCTATGCGTCACAATTTTTATATTAAAACAAACTTTAAAAATATAATTTTTTTTGTTTCTATATTATTTGATATATTTATTTTGTTTGTGCAACAAAAAAATAATTTTTAATGATACAGTAAACACTGAATATTATTTAAAAAAAAATTTTTTTAGGTTTAACATCGACAAAATTCAACATGATGTCACAGGCAACAAATAAAAATTTCAACATTGAATAGGTTAATCTGGTCCTCTTTCTCTTATGACTTCCACGTCTACTCTCAACTTTTATCTATCTAAATCCATTCTTGAGATTAAGGAAGGACAAAGATGGACAATTGAATGACAGTGGGAATTTATAGGTCAACAATTTTTTCAAATTGCAGCTCAATATGTACCCTCCAGTAACTGAGTGGATAAAACCACCAAACATTGACAGTTGGTCTTGGGTTTGCACATAGCCAACAGACTGGCCACCTGCAGTTTTCTGGATTTTCTTTGTGTTAGTAACACTTAAATCAAATCTGTTTCCGGTATGCTTATGCCACAACTTTCAAAAGTTTCCTTTACTTAGCTGTTTTTGCTGAGCTTTAATTTTTTAAATCTGGTTTCACCAGTTTTTTTATGAGATTACATAAAAGCAATTATTTTCTTATTTTTACAAAATCTCATTATTTAATTAAACAAGTCTTATATCAAGTCTTTTGGACATTACGGTTAACAACTTTGATCACATGTGGGGCCATCACAACCTATCCAACATGGATCACTTGATCAATAGACCAGTACTAAGTAATAGTTGTTGATCATCTTCTCTCCCAGGAGGAGGATGACTACTACTTTTGGTTGAATTAACTTCAACCTCCATCTTCAGCAGTCCATTCTTCCTATCAGACCCACTTATATAGTGGCATTCGAATAGGAAAATTACATAATATGAGATTACCAGTCTGCACAAAATATGATTTTAATGGTTTTTGTGAGAGCTGAGTTTAAATATTTGGTCTGTTTATCATGACATTTAATTCGTTGGCAGATCATTTGATATGCAACTGTGAATGAAACAGTTTGTTAGTGCTTAGAAGGTATTAGAAAAAATACCTTATCTTAAATTTTTTAAGATATCATATTTTAAATTGGTGTCTACTTGACCAATGAAACTGTGTCATTTCGTACTATCTAAGTATTACGATAAACATAACAATGGTAGGCTAAAATAATCAAACGTTTTATATGGTTTTTGTGAGTGCCAGGATCTGATAAGCTCTTATAAACCTTTCTTTTTTATAAACTTTCATGTTCGTTTTAAAATAAAATGAAATAATGATTAATTATATGGAAAAAGGAATAAACTTTTTCCCAACATTTAATAAAAGTCTGGAAGGATACGATTGTATCTTTTCCAGGATTCACTTCCTTTCGGAGGTGACACAGCTTCCTAGTGTGTCACCCGGAATCTATGACCAAAATTCAACTATTGGACGATTGTAGAAAAGCCATGGAAATAAGGCCATGGAAAAACCACCAGGACAGACCCCCTAATAAAAAGGAGGGGTCGATGAGTCGAAGAAGGTCATCCAGTTGTTTTTCTGAACTATGTGTGTGTGTGACCAGTCACTCGTCATCGCTGTCACCATCGCTGATTCTAGCTGATACCGTCACCACTCCTGAGCATCTATCTCCATTCATCAAAAGAACCTGCTAATCCAGAGGACAGTGACTCCGTCAATTTAGAAAGTTCTGTATTTCAATCTCTATGAACTTTAAATGTATTTATCCTTGCGCAAACTTAACGTGAACTCTCTTTCTCTCTCTCTTTGCCAAGGTTGTAGTAGTTACGCTATATATCCAAATATTAGCATTTGCTAAGCTTCTGCATAATGATATATGTCTTGCTATAATTTTGATTAATAAATGGGTAGTTTTGTTATATGATAACTTGTAAAGTGCACTTCTTTGGCCCAATCAGTCTCCATCCCAAGTCCAACTGTCCACAGATGCGACTGCTCACACATAAAAAGCAAATGTAACAGTCTCTGTGTGTCTACCCAGAAGACACAGTGGTGTCAGTCATGGCGAATTAGTCATTGCAGTCTTTGCCAACGTGATGACTCTTGTTCGACCCTTCAGTCCTGTGGTGCCAAAGCATAGGGGGGCACTTGGTGTGATAAACCCTTACATAAGATAACTTTGTCAGTATATAAATCAAATACTACAATATAATATAGTAGAAGGATTAAAGTACAAAATAATCTAATAATCTTAATGTTTGTACTTATTTAATTACCTGCTAGTGTATAAATATATAATGATTGTAATTGATGGATTTAGACTAATAATTAACAGAGCATACAAGTGAACTAAACTTTTATTAATACTTTGACCAGAAACCATCATTATTTACTACTAACATAGGAATTCACAACATGGTCCTTACAGATTTCAGTAATACTGTTTGTGTGAATATATCTTGGTATAAACCTTTATTGAGCAAAGAAAAAATTGCACTTCTCAAACATTTTTAAGAAAATTAAAGTAAAAAACATCCTGAGCAACTTACAAATAAGTTTTATGGAACCTTTTGTTGAAGACCATGTGGCTTGGTAGCAAAGTTCCTTACTCCAAAAGTTATTTGTGAGATCACTGGTTTATGTCTCACAAAGTTGATTTTTTCAAATAAATACACTGTTTACATAAAATAATTGTAAATCACATGGTTTTATACATTTTATCTAATTATTTTCTATAAAAATGTGTTTTTTCTTCCTTGTAAATTTGTTTTTGGTTAAAAAAATTTAATTAAAATGTTTTACATTTCGAAATATAAAAATATTACAAATGATTTAACTTTTTAAGCAATTAAGTAAATTCAAAGAATTATTAATCATGACTAACTCCCTATATCACATTGAAATGTATGACACAAAACAACCATCTTTCAACATCACTTCTTTAGTTTCTTAGGGAATATACTTATGATATAAATAATTTTTCATAATTAATAAAACAAAAAAACAGTAAAAATAAAGTTATAATTTAAGAATAATGAATTAATAAACTATAAAATAATCATCTATTAATTTATAATAAATTATCCTGTTTTTAATTACATAATTATATTTAATTATTTTAAAAATAAACCTTAAATTTATTTTAAACAATTCCAAAAATGAATTTTAGAGGAAGGTAAAGTGCCAATTTTAATAGAAAATAAATATACAAAATAATTTACCCATACAATATATAATAACTTTATGTAAATCTGCACTGATTTGAAAAAACCTCACTAATTAATATGCAAATCAACAATCTCACAATTCTGTCAGTCATAATGTCATCAAGCCATGGTATCTTCATCAAAAGATTCCACAAAACTTACATATAAGTCACTTGGGATTTTTTAACTTTGATTTTCTTAAAAACATTTGAGAAGCAGACTTTGCTCAAAAAAGGTTAGTACCAAGACTTACATTCACAAATAGTATTATGAAAATCTACAATGATTCCATTGTGATTTCCCCTTAGTAATGATACCAATGAACTACTTATGCTTTCTTAATACTTTCTGGTAAGTATTATTTTATTACAGAAAAATAAAAATAATATTAATCATAACAAACCAGAAAATATAAATACAGTATAAAAATTAGTTGAATTTGGCTAAAACATTTTCAAACAGAAAATCTTTTAGTGTCTCTGACAAGAATTTTTATCCTCGTTTCTATGAAAATGATAGTTTGGTGATCTCCAATACATTTGGTGCTTGATAGTATCAAATTATAAGCAGTGTGGAAAAACCACCTTCCACCAACCTAAACATACTTTTGAGTGGAGCTAAACATTTCTATTGTTAAATCAATGCTTTGAAAAAATTGTGGTATATCCTGATTTCAGCATATTTTTAAGTTTTCAATTTATTTTTTGTTTTTCAAATTATAAAATTAATTTTATTTTAAAAATGAAAGATATTTTTTTACAAACTTCAAAAGTAATTTTGAATGATTTTGTAAAAATGTTATTTCTATAACTTCAAAAATAATTTAAGTTGCATAATGAGAAAAATATCAAAGCAAGAAAAGAGCAACACTTATCATAACTATTTAATTTGTAGATAGATAAATATGAAATTTAGAAAAAACATTTATGTATTTTGTTTAATAAAAAATTGCAAAGTGTAATTTGTTAATAATATATTTTAAATCTTATACATATTGAAATAATATTCACCTGAATTCTCATTGCTATGTCAGGATGATGTAAACATTCCATAACAATTTCTTGATGTTCATTAGCAAAATGAGGATGAACTTTTTTTGCCACATGTGCAAGTGCTTTTATTCCTAAATTAACAGATTTAATTTAAAAATAAACACATTGTTTACAACAAATAATATATATATAAAGTTATAAAAAGAACTCCAATTATCTGAATGCTGATCATCCAAACCTCCATTATCCAGATTGGACCATCTCTTTCCCCAGACAATTGCTCACCCATAAACAAAGCATAGGTAAAGAAATGTTTTGCCTTTAGATGTTTAGAAGAAATCAGAGATGCATAACACAAACAAAGTGAGGAATATATAAAAAACCAACAATGCTGAGTAGAGAGACTTTCAACAGACCTTAGTAAAACAACAACAAGACTATGATGGCAGAGGAAACACTTGGAGATCATAGAAGAAGCAAAGTGCACCTTCAAGAACTTTTACTGAGATGTTGTGTACTGTTTTTATGCACTTTTTGTGGACATTATATCAGTTGCTTTTTGAAAATATCCACATGTCATTGTCATCTTAAAAGAAGTATAATGTGATGATAATGATAGAATCAAAATTAAAGATCATCAACCATTTAGACAAAAAAAAAAATTGGAGTTTCTTTAACCAGAAGTTTTAATGTAGGAAAGGAATCATCATCAGATATAAAAGCTGACTGACAAGCCACCTTAGAGTTTGTTGCCAGACTTGTATTTGAAGATGAATCTAAAAAAAAAGAAAAATAATGAAAGATGCAAATGATGTGACACATGACCATGCACTTCATAGTTCCTTCAAAGAAGAAACCAATATCAGGCCCTTTGTTATGTGAAAAAGTACTATACTCAAACAATCACTGGGAGCTTGTCTGATTTCAAAGTCAACAACAGTTGGCTAAGAAACTTAAATTCACAACAAGGTTTCAAGAAATTTTACCTTGAAGAAGAATCATTGTCCAGTAACACCATAATTGCCAATAAAATCAAGAAAAGCAAAGGCTATTATTCCAAAGGTGATGTCTACAACAGATGAAATGGAGATAAATTGGAAAGTGCTGCTCCAACAGTCACTGGATTCATGACAGGAATCTTCAGTTCCAGGCTATGAAGTTAGCAAAAAGCAAATCATAGCATTGGTTTGTGCAAACACCATTGGTACTCATGCATTACCATTGCTAATGATTGGAGACTAAAAACTCCCATTGCTTCAAAAATATTGCTTCTGTACCTATCATTTACAAAGCAGAAAAAAAAATGCATAAATGAACTCTGAACTTTTTTCTGAATGGTATACTAAATATTTTATGTTAAGTGTTAAAAAGCATTATGTAATGAAGGCAAAGAGGGAGGGGGAAACAGGGCATTGTTACTGCTATTCTACAATGCACTATGTCATTCATCAGCCAACATATTAAATAGAATTGTCAATGACTTTTACTTGATGTATCTTCCACCAAATGTCAGTGTTAGTTCAACCAAAAAATCAACAAACACAACAGGATATACAGGTAACAAATTCTATGTTGTTTACTCTTGGCAGAAAGTTGTTTCTTTTTATAAAAATCCAACAACGAGTTGCATAACTTTACCAGCTGTTATGAGATTTTTATCATAAAATGCTTTTTATATTATTTATGATTATAAAATGGCAAAATGCTTAATCTTGAGTGTAGAGATGAGTTTTATAAAAAAAATTGTAAATGTTAATAATGAGTAAGATCTCTATTGAGATATGACTTGTGACTCTCCTCTATCGCCTCACCCTCTCAACCTTTAACCATCAAAATTTAATAGCATAAATGCCCCTTATACACAAGCTACTATGCCAAATTTTGTTTCTTTATCATTACCTTATCCTGAGATATTAAATGAAATAAATGCCAATGCGCACACATAATTTTTTCCATTTCTTGACATTTTTGGTTTCAGGTCTCAAAACATGATTTTCAAAAAACTCAAAGGGTCAAATTTAACATGATTCCAATACTTTGCCTTGTTATGTAGACATAACAGCTGGAAAAGTAAAAGCATCTGAAAGATTACTACTACATGTTAGCTGAAGCTTGGAAGTCTTTGATGACAGATAATCTAAAAAAGAATAGAATAAATTCTACTCAGATCTGAAAAACTCAACAAAGTGCTCAGAGCCTCCAATATCTGGGCAAATTATTAATGACAATTTTCAACTCTTAACTGACAATGAGATCGTGCATATGTGAGCAAAACTAGTGAACCTATTGAAAATGAAACAGATGAAGGAAGAACAAAACAAAACACATCTCATGCATGCTGAGGCATTTGCTGTGTTAAACATAGCAATGTTGTGGTTTAAACATCAATCAAAGTCTTCTACTCAGCTGCTTCTCCTGAAATGGATCGGGGATCCAACAGCAAAAAAATGAAGTTTTACTTTGTGTGAAGGAAAATAAATGATTATTTCTTTCAATAAAAGTAAAATATTTCTCCATAACACTTATTTGCAACCCCTTAAGCCTATAACCCAAGATATCTTGGGCAAGTTACATAGCGTTACATAAAATGCGGTCCTTAAGGCCATTTTTGAAATTTTTTTTTTTATTTTTGGAATGTTTTTTAAGTCTCCAAATTTTTAAAACATTTTTTCCCGCATGAAAAAATTTTATCACGATTTTAATTTACCTTAATGATGCACGCTTCACGCTTAATTGCTTTTTAATAGTTTTTTAATGGGAGTTTGATATCAAATTTCATTCAATGTTCTAAAGTTGTAGTGCACGAATTTTCCTTCGGTAAAGTTATTTAAAGCTGGTTTCTGATGTCAAAAATGACCTCTGATAGTTTTTTAATTTTTTTAATTAATAGATAAGTTTAATTAAGTCGGGTGGGTCGGAAATCACAATAAAAATTTTAATTTTTTAAAAATATTTAAAAATATATGGCCAACTAGTATTCACCCTACTATAAACCCATCGCCTCCCGAGACTTCTGAGAATGTCCCGGGAAATACGATACCAGCTGTTCTCAAGGTCATCCAGATGTGTAAACAATGACTCATCAGTGTCAAATTTCACAGAAAGAGATACAAAGGATAATAAAATTTGAAGCTTTTTCTTCAAAATTAACGCATTTCTTTCATTTTTTTCAGTTTTAAGTATTTTTAAGTATTTTTTATGTTTAATTACATTAATATGAAAAATGTCTATGTACACAACAGGTTAATTTGTAAAGTTTACTTTTTAAACTACATAAAAACTTTAAAACAAAATGACTTTTTATGTATTTCACAAGGAAAGAAACAGTAAAAAAATTTCCTTTACTTTGAAACTTGCTATCAAACTACATTGTTGGATTTATATTATTAACAGATCAAATCCCAGTTTTTGAAGTTTCAAGTTAAGTAGTCTTTAGATCACTGAATTTCAAGCAATCTTTAAAGAGAAATGTCTAGAGTTAAGAGTAAACAATAATCCTAACCATAACCTGAATAAATCACTGTTATGATAATTTAAATACATGTTCAATTTAAAACTATTACACTGAATTATTAGATCAAAAATATTCAAAATTGGGATTTGGTGTATTTATAATACATATTTTTTGCTTTTTTAAATTATATAAAGAAAAATTCCACAGAAAAAAATGTATATGACTTACCCATATATTTTAAATTAACTCTCTTTGATTTCAATAACTTTGCAACAGATGTTAAAGCTAACTGAAATATTTCTTCATTGTCATGATGGAGATTAATAATTGTTTCAATGCATTCAAAAATGATTGCTAAAATGGATTAATAAAAATGACTTCAAAATAATAAACAACAACATAACATCAACTAATTTAAATATTTATGATAAATGCTAATTTATCATTTGTGTATTACTTTAAGATATTTTCTAAAATATTTATTAAACATTCATTTTTTATATAAAATTCAAGTAGAACAAAAAATATTTGATGGTGATGTCACCTGTAAAGGATTTGGATTTGGAATAAATTACAGGAAGTCAATGTATTACTTGTTTTCAGGAACAAATTCCCATTAGATGTCAAGGCCCCTCTATATTTAAATTAAATATAATAATAATCAAACTGTTAAGTTTTGACTATTTTTTTTAAATAATTTGGAAATTACCTACAAATTTCAAATTTCTGACTTTTAGCAAGATTAAACCTGCAATTCTTGTTAACTGACAAATATATACAGTCTGTCTGGAAAGTCCAGGATTGATGTTTTTATCAGAGAGACAAGTAGTGCCATCTACCTGACTACTGTGTAATCTTTAGTTAAAACTTTCATATTTAGACAATTTATTTCAGAATGCTTTTGTCAGTCTTTTTTCTATACTGTGTTTGTAAAATTAATATGCTCTTTTCTTGTCAAAAAAATGCCTGCCATGAGTTCAGTGAATGGCAGAAGCAGAAAATTCTTTCTTTCAAAAATTCATTACTAGCAACAAATCCTGGTGCTACCAATATGAACCTACAACAAAAAAGCAAAGTTCAAAATAAACTTACCATAGCTTATATTTTGGTTAACTTCTGCTCGTTGCAAAGTTTCTTTAACAACTGGATATATTTTAATACCTTTCCTAAATGTAAACAAATAAATTCATAATTATCAATAATAAAATGATCAAAATTAACAAATCTCATATCACAGCATTTACAATATACTGTATTTAAATAAATACAAAATAATCATATTGTAATCATAATTACTTTACATTTATCCGAATAAATTTTTCTGTTTAAGATATGCTTTTATAATGAATCTTCATGTAATTAATTAAATATATCATTAATTGTATATGTACATAAATTTTAGAAAATGTTTATATCCTAGTTATGCAAATATTAAAATTATTCAAAAATATTTATAATACATTTGAAAACAACATACAGTGGGTGATCGGTTAACGAACATAATCCGTTCCAAGACTTTGTTTGCTATCCGAATTGTTCATTAACCGATTATCGATTTACCATATGCTTTAATGGGAATTTAATTAATTCGTTAACCCCAAAAAATAAAAAATATGTACTTTCTTATTACGTTTATTTAGACTATATGTAATAATAAAAATACATACATACACAATCTTGCATTTTTATTAGTTGTATTTTTTCCATTTGAAAGAGTTAAAGAATCTGTCTAATGTTGATTGCTTTTCTCTCTTCTTCAGGATTTTTCATAAGTAATTAATAGCATTGCAATTGTAGAGATCCCCAAGCCTCAACCTGGTTTGGATGCCATTCTAAGACCTTTGTTCTGACATCCTCTCACTTCTACAAAAAATCTTTAATAACAGATATCGGCATTAATCCTCTCTTTCAGAGGAAAACATATCTTGCCGAGTTTCTTGGTGTTCTTCATTCAAGAGTTCTTGGCGTTCTTTTGTCATCAGATCAGTTTCAGGTTCCATTATGAGCTCTTCAATGTTCTTTATTTCTCAGATATGAATTTTGTTACTCCTTAAACTGCTTGAGTCTTCTTCATTATACAGTATTTTTCTTAGATAAGATTGAACTGCGGCCTGTAGACCTGTTCACGCCATACTGCCCAGCAACATTAGGCATCTTCTGCCCATTCTCTACCTTTGCTATTATACTCTCACCTTTCGAAAAGAAAAACAGAAGCAAAACTTAATGAGTGCCTACCTGACAGTCTCGTGAATACATAAAATAATTGTTTTGTCAGAAAAATAAAAGGCTGGAATTACAAGGGAGACTTTCAAAGTTCGGAGGAATACTATCCGATTGGTATATACTGGCTTGAGCGTCGATGTCTCCCACACTCCAAAAAAGAAAGACCAATCGGTATTCATTATTTTACATTGCTTCTTCTTGTGTTGTTATGTGTTCGTTATCCAATCATGTGTTCATTGTCCAAACATAAAAATCTTTCGCGAAAGTGTTCGTTATCCGATCTGTTCGTTAACCGATCACCCACTGTATATTGAGTGATGATAATCTGAATAAAATTTTTTTATTTTTAAGATTCGATAACAACAATAAAAGTAAAAATTAACAATTATTAGTTAATTACTTTTAATTAACTGATTGCCAAAAATAAATTTTAAACTTTCTAAAATTTGTTATAGAACTGGAGATCACAACCATGCTGCTCTCTAAGTATTTGAATAAGCTGTCAAATTTAATCAATTTTTATATAAAAACTATAAATCTTATTATATGATAAAAATATACAAAGCAAATATTTAAAATTTATTAATTGTTTTGTCTAATGCTGTCATTATAGTTTAATTAATTTAACAATATTTTGTTAAACAATTAGTTATCTAGTTTTAACTAACATAATAAGTATACAGTAAACCTTCACTAATTCAGATCCACCAACTAAGACTTTGCATAACTGAAAAACAAATTTTTTGAAAAAAAATCACACAATAATTTAAAATTTATTCACAATAGAAAAATTCTAATTAACAAGAAATTATAATTAACAAATGCTTTTGATATTCAGAAGTCTTTTTCTACTATGCATTATATTACTGTAGTTGGTAAGTTACTAAAGATTGTAAATTGCTTTATATGTACTGTCCAGATATTTGAGCTCATTTTCTGTAATACAATGAAATTTCATTAACCCAGCATCCTTTATGCCAGCAAACTCAATAAGCCAGCATCATTGAGGGTTATTGGTGCACTGGGTGGGTCAAAAGTTAAGATTTTCATGTAAAAGGCAGTTCTTGGAAAGGGGTGTGGGTTCTCCTTTTAGGGATGACAAATACCAAGATGACACAAAGCTATGCTAGGAATAAAAAGCTACCTTGTGCACAATTTTTCTAAAGGCTTTTCCAAAGACATCATTATGTGGGTTTCATATGAGAAACAGAAATATTTAGCACACTTGCAATCAATAATTATCACTAAAACAGCTAGAGTACATTACTTCATGTATTTTGGTAATTAGAGTACTCTGTATTTATATGCAATAAAAGTGTACAAAGAACAGAGGAAGAAAAGCGTGTTCTTGTTTCAAGCTAACCAAGCATAAGAATAGCCTGGAAAAATTAAAATGTTGAGCTAAACAATCATAAAAGACAGATTTATGCAATTTTACATATAAAGTTGTGAGAGATAATTGGAAAAAAAACAGAAAAACTTCCACCAAATCTGATAACCTGGCCCTGTGTCAGTCCAGACAATGCTGAGTTAACAGAATGCCACTGTAATAAATTTAGCAGTAAATTTATCCTTATAGATCAGTAAAACTCTCTTTAGAACCAATCATAATAAATTACTGTACTATAAATCCACCTCATTTTTCATGTGATCAGAGAAAACATCCCATTTACTTGAACTTTCCTAAACTTGGGCAACCTTCATCTCCTATTAGTGTAAGTTAATAGGAATTTATTGTATTTTACACAAATTTCTAAAACACACTTGATCAATAAGAAAGTTAATTTGAAAGATATCTAAACATTAAATGAAAAAATTAGTTTTAAAGGCATTGAAATAATCCGGTTTTTTGAAGGATATTTTATAATTAATTACAAATTACAAATAAGATTGTCAATCTGCAGCAGATTGACCTGAATATTAGTTTTTATTTGAAAAAAGATTGTTTTAGCTTCCTAAAAATATTTTAGATTCATAAACAAAAAAATACCAAACAGATTGTTCTTTCTTGCATTAACATAGATCTGCAGAAAAGAAGTTTGATTAAAGTAGACTTCAGAAATTTCATAAACAGTAAACAACTACAGTCAGTGATATTTTTGATTAATAAACTTCAATAATTTAAATTTTTATTAAATATAAAGCCTACATCAATCATTTTATATATATATANTTCCCTCTAAATAATAGGGCAATATATGTTTATTTAAGTTTTAAATGGTCCTATACTTATGAATATTATTGGTGTCCATGTCCCTACTCATATTAGTCATAATTTATCTTCTTTACATTACCTTAATTTTAGAGCAAATGACTCATATTGTTTGTTCTTTTACCCTAGTATTACTAATATGAATAATTTTGTAAAAACACTATGTACCTGTGAAATGATGTATTTTTCTTACTTTTTAAATTTGTTTTGCAATTTTTATGGGGTTGTAATTTTTTTCTTTCTTGTTGCTTGGAGGTGATAATCCTGTGTTGCCAGAAACAACTATTACTTATGTAAAATTAAATAAATAAATAGTTTTTTGCAAGTTTCTGGTGTTTGATAGCATTGAATTCTTTGGTGATACCATATTTGTTTTTTACTTTCTTTGCTGCTTCTTTTATCTTTAGCTAAAAAAGTTAAAGTGAAATTAATTATGTACAGTACCATGCTTAGATATTGAAAAAATGTAAGTAAAATTCTACCATCTAGATTCAAATGTCATTAAACACAGGACAAGATTCAGCAGTTTATGGAATTTGATGCATGTTTTCTGTATTTTGAGTAATACAATGCCTTCTACAAACATACTAGAGTCTGTTTCAAAGAAGTTGGCTCCTGATATAACAAAAATACATGCCATTTTGCCTTGTGATTGATCTAATTTAAATAATATCAGGTGAACATGAACTGAGGTGAAACTGATTCTTCTAAATAACATAATTTCAAATAATTTTGTTTTAAAATATTGGAGAAAGGAAAATTTCCTGTAAATATAAATTTTATTTACCTGAAAAACTAAAGTTTCTTTAGAATTTAGTATAACTTTCAAAACAAATTTGTGTTGATTAGTTGAAGTATGATTTTGTGTAACAAAATCATACTTCATCTATAATAATAATTTTATAAATGAAAAACTTTAATTGTAAGTAAATAATAAAATCTATTATATAAAAAATAAATTTATTTCATAGAAAATGATGATGAAAACTAAACATTTTTAGAGCAGACAATCATTAGGTCTGTTTAGATAGAACATTAGGCAAAGCATATTCTATGTGTAAAATATTTAGTGGTTGTATCTCCATTTACTAAATCTATCTGAGCTCTTAGTGATAGTAAATTTTATCATTAATGGAATTATGTATACAGTTGTATATTTTAAAATAATTTTAGTACTTTTACTAAAATAACATATTATCTGATAAATTTATATCAGAATTATTTGAAGTTTATTTGATTTTTAGGAATGTATTTTGCAAGTATAATTTTGCATTCTCAGCAGATGTATTTTTATTACATTTAATATCTAAAGAAAGCATGATTATCCATATTTACTTATTGTAATCTCTGTATAATACTTTATTAAGAATATATATATATATATATATTCTTAATAAAGTATTATACAGAGATTACAATAAGTAAATATGGATAATCATGCTTTCTTTAGATATTAAATGTAATAAAAATACATCTGCTGAGAATGCAAAATTATACTTGCAAAATACATTCCTAAAAATCAAATAAACTTCAAATAATTCTGATATAAATTTATCAGATAATATGTTATTTTAGTAAAAGTACTAAAATTATTTTAAAATATACAACTGTATACATAATTCCATTAATGATAAAATTTACTATCACTAAGAGCTCAGATAGATTTAGTAAATGGAGATACAACCACTAAATATTTTACACATAGAATATGCTTTGCCTAATGTTCTATCTAAACAGACCTAATGATTGTCTGCTCTAAAAATGTTTAGTTTTCATCATCATTTTCTATGAAATAAATTTATTTTTTATATAATAGATTTTATTATTTACTTACAATTAAAGTTTTTCATTTATAAAATTATTATTATAGATGAAGTATGATTTTGTGAAACAAAATCATACTTCAACTAATCAACACAAATTTGTTTTGAAAGTTATACTAAATTCTAAAGAAACTTTAGTTTTTCAGGTAAATAAAATTTATATTTACAGGAAATTTTCCTTTCTCCAATATTTTAAAACAAAATTATTTGAAATTATGTTATTTAGAAGAATCAGTTTCACCTCAGTTCATGTTCACCTGATATTATTTAAATTAGATCAATCACAAGGCAAAATGGCATGTATTTTTGTTATATCAGGAGCCAACTTCTTTGAAACAGACTCTAGTATGTTTGTAGAAGGCATTGTATTACTCAAAATACAGAAAACATGCATCAAATTCCATAAACTGCTGAATCTTGTCCTGTGTTTAATGACATTTGAATCTAGATGGTAGAATTTTACTTACATTTTTTCAATATCTAAGCATGGTACTGTACATAATTAATTTCACTTTAACTTTTTTAGCTAAAGATAAAAGAAGCAGCAAAGAAAGTAAAAAACAAATATGGTATCACCAAAGAATTCAATGCTATCAAACACCAGAAACTTGCAAAAAACTATTTATTTATTTAATTTTACATAAGTAATAGTTGTTTCTGGCAACACAGGATTACCACCTCCAAGCAACAAGAAAGAAAAAAATTACAACCCCATAAAAATTGCAAAACAAATTTAAAAAGTAAGAAAAATACATCATTTCACAGGTACATAGTGTTTTTACAAAATTATTCATATTAGTAATACTAGGGTAAAAGAACAAACAATATGAGTCATTTGCTCTAAAATTAAGGTAATGTAAAGAAGATAAATTATGACTAATATGAGTAGGGACATGGACACCAATAATATTCATAAGTATAGGACCATTTAAAACTTAAATAAACATATATTGCCCTATTATTTAGAGGGAAAGCTAAGGTGCAATTGAATTGATAGATTTCTTGCAAGGTAAATTACTGTTTGTTAAACAAGAAGCACACTTTATTGAATACCTTAATAACTTTGTCTATAAGAATGTCAACAGGTGAATACAAAATAAAAATGCAATAATCAATTAATGGCTGGAAGTTTGTAAAAAATAAAGACCTTAAAACAGTCCTAGACAAAATGGATCCGCTGCCAAAAAATACCACATCTACTTGCAAGTAGTTTAATAATCTTATCTACATGGTCTTTGAATTTTAGCTTAGAATCAAAAATAACAAATTAAAATCTAAACTAGTGTAATTTACAAAAACATAACTCTTCTCAAACTGCACTTACTAAAAAAATAACTACCCTTTACTAACCTTTAACATGCAATCTATTTTATTAACGTTAGATTATGTTAATAACATAGACTGCATGTTAAAGGTTAGTAAAGGGTAGTTAAAAACATAACTAGAATTGTTTTGAAATTTTTCAAATTCCTCTGGAGTGTAAAATCATAAAAATATATAATATATTAAATTCAAAAACAATACAAAAAATAAATAAAAAAAATACAATATAACCAACTTAGAAATTAAACAAAATTAAAGACTTTATTTAATTTCTAATTAATTTTATGATTGATCAAGACAATACAACCATAACTGCAAAATATACTCTACCATATTCAGTATTATAAATCTAATAAAACTTTAGTTTTATAATTTGTATTCCCTTGATCAATTATAATTATTAATAATCTAACTCTACATAAAGTAACTTAAGGAAAGATTCCCCTGCCTCCATATCTACACCTTGGTTAACTGCTTTAATGTTGAAATTGCAGAAGTTACTACACTTAAATCTCCATCTGACAATGCTTTTTCTAGTTTAGGCACTGCTGCTGAACTAATATGCCAATTCTGTAACTGATTCAAACAATGTTGAAAGGCTAATACGGCAAACTTTCTTACTAAAGGGCTGAACAAATAAAATTAAATAAAAATAAGTTTAATCAAAGAGACCAATTTAATGTAAATTTATATATAAAATAAGTTTAAAAAAATTTTATTGTTTCTTAAAATAAATTTTGCTACATACTGTGAATGATTCAGTTTTTCTTCTATTAAATTTTGTACTGTAGGAACCATTTCATGATTGATTAGATGGCAAACAGTTATAAGAGCCATACATATTTCTGCAATATTTGAGCTTTTCAAATCCTAAAATGAGAATATAATTTTAACATATTTATAAAACTGATATTTATAACAATTAACTATTGCTGAATTTTTAAAATTAAATTTGTCAATAAAAATTAAATTTTATTTAAATATAATGTGATTTAATGCATTCAAAGCAACTAATAAAAAAAAAACTAATTACTCAGAAAATAAATAAACATTCATTTAGTCTCTGAGTTCGTCATAAATTTGAATAAAAATCAATTATTTTTGAAAAAAATTATATCTATTTTTGACTTTTTAAAAATTAATTTATTGGTCAAAACTAAAATTTTTGTCATTGTTATTTTATTAAATATTTCTATTTATTTTGCTACTCCAGTTATTATAAGATTTATTTAGCTAAAAATACACTCACTTTATTTTTAAAAAATAAAACAAATCATTGTTATTGAATTATCAACCACAAAAATTTAGTTAAAAACATCATGAAACATTTTAATAAATCCCACTTCTTCAAAACATCATAGTTTTGAAGAAGTGGGAAGATGTCAGAACAACAGTCATCCAATCTCAATCTGGTTTCGATGCCATTTGGATAATGGCATCCAAACCAGATTGAGGTTAATAGGCTTGGGGATCTCTAAAATGATAATGCTATTAATTACTTCCAAAAAATTCTGAAGAAGAGAGAAAAGCAATCAACATTGGACAGATTCTTTAACGTCCCACAAAAATGGAAAAAGATATGACTGATAAAAATGCAAAATTGTGTATGTATGCATGTATTATTATTATTACATATAAATAAACATAGTAAGAAAGTATATATTTTTTTATTTTTTGGGGTCTCCAGAACGAATTAATCAAATTCCCATAAAAACCTATGGTAAATCGATAATTGGTTAACGAACAGTTCAGATAATAAACACAGTCTTGGAATGAATTATGTTTGTTAACCAATCACCCACTGTATTTAAAAGAAAACACAATATATAATATCTTACACAATGGTTACAAGTTCTTGAATAAACTGTTTCATTCATGTATCTACAAAATACTGGTCAACAATGACCACAAAAACCTTAGTATTTCATATGTGGAATATACTTGCAGAAAAAGACTGGCAGAATATCAACAGAACATTAGAAAAAATATATATACAGTAGCACTATCCTGCTTTGTTATGCATGATGATACTTGTGTAATATAAGATGAAGACAATATTGTTATGCAAATTAAAAACTCCTCTATGAAACATGATACATGAAAGGCTCAAATTTTTCAAACAAAAACCAAAAAGCAATGCATTAACTATACAAAATCTTTGGAGAAGGCTTGGAAATATGCANTCATTGCAATGGACAGTTGACATTGTGTTCTGGAGGAAACAATTTGTATCACTCTTGCTACGGATATAATTTGTAATCTGGAATTTTTTGCATACCTTTTAATACATATTTAATTGCGGCTCGCAAAAAATTTCAAATTTTGAAAAATGGCTCGGACTATCAAGGAGCTTGGCAACCCCGGATCTATAGTAAACTGATAATTGGTTAACGAACAGTTCAGATAATAAACACAGTCTTGGAATGAATTATGTTTGTTAACCAATCACCCACTGTATTTAAAAGAAAACACAATACATAATATCTTACACAATGGTTACAAGTTCTTGAATAAACTGTTTCATTCATGTATCTACAAAATACTGGTCAACAATGACCACAAAAACCTTAGTATTTCATATGTGGAATATACTTGCAGAAAAAGACTGGCAGAATATCAACAGAACATTAGAAAAAATATATATACAGTAGCACTATCCTGCTTTGTTATGCATGATGATACTTGTGTAATATAAGATGAAGGCAATATTGTTATGCAAATTAAAAACTCCTCTATGAAACATGATACATGAAAGGCTCAAATTTTTCAAACAAAAACCAAAAAGCAATGCATTAACTATACAAAATCTTTGGAGAAGGCTTGGAAATATGCAGTTACCAATGTCTGAAATTACATTTTAATGTTTAACTGTTTTAGCTTTAATTCTATATTAATTTTTAATATTTGAAAGCATTGCATTTTTTTTTGAGAATTTAAATAGAGGTTATTTTGCAAAAACAACATGTCATATTACATACTGTTGAGAAAATTAAAAAAAACTGCTTCTATTAAATTGCAGACATCTTTTGTTTCCATTTGCAAAAACAGTGAGCTATTCTGAAGGTTTTGGTATATTGCCAGAATATTGTCTTTCACAGAATCCAAGCAAAATTAAATTTTTGCTGATATATACTGTTCTTCCCAAAAACTTTATTCCCACAGTTCTTTTTCCATGGAAAAGTTTGCATATGTCATTTCTGAGTCCTCATAGCAGAGACACCTGTATATTGGGATACTTGGGGAATGTGCCCCTGTTGTTGTCAGGTTGCCCTTTTCTTAAACCCCAAGGGAGATCTAAAATTTCATTTTATTTTTAAATTAGTTACTCATTTTATCACAGAAACTTTTTACTGATGATAAAATTAAAATAAAAATATTTGTTATTAACCAAAATTTGTTCTAGAGAGTTGTGACTATTCCTTCAGTCATGTACTGAGGTACCACCACTGTATTTGATTAATGCAATTTTATTATATGCAGTAGCATCGACAGATTAATTAACTACATTACTCAAGGGATACCTATAAACACATATATATATAGATATCCCTTTAAAAATACAGGTATTTTATATAAGGTATGTACAATGCCCTTTTCTATAGCTTGTGATCCCTTTTTTATAGTCTGCAGGTTCCAGTGCCTCATAGTCACTGCTGTTGTATTCCACTTCAATGTCCACATATTGTTTATCACCTGCAACACTTGACAAACTTTTATAGAACTTATTCTCTGCCTTCTGTAGGAAAGCTAACTACTTCAGGCAGTCCACAAGTTTTTTGTTTGGTATAGGTATTGGATCTTTGTAGGCTTATGGCAGTGTCAACTCATTGATCCACTTCCTATTGCTTCTAATCAGAATATTTTTGTTTGATCCAGAATATGTATCATGAATTTGAACAGCCTCTTCATCTTCAGTGATTTTTATAATATTGGCTGATTTGAGATTCAACTTTTACTCAATAAATGGGTAATGTTTGCATACCTGCAATCAGGAGCCATAACACATTTTCCTATTCCATTCTTTAGTGGTTTGTGTGGCTAATTCCATAAACTTTTGCTTCTAAAACAACATCTTCATTCCTCTTCTTTCTTGGCCACAAACAGCCACCAATATTGGACATCTTCAAATGATGTTGAGGTTACTGAGATCCAGAATACTTTTCAATGTAGTTGGCCATCTTGTAAGTTGACCTTTATCCAAAAAATAGCAGATGTCCCCTGACAATTACTATTTTTGTGAATAAATCTTGACATTACTTGCTGACATGTGTTGTTTTTGTAAAACTTCAAATTCTTTCATGTAGAATATCTCTGTTGACATTTGCTATTGTTGCATAATATTGCATGGGCAATATCATCATTAAAATTGCCAGATGAAATGAAAAAATTTTTTTTCCAAATTTTGACATACTTTTGCAAAAAAAAGGCCTCAATTGGTTTTTACATTCTATTTGTTGAATGTGTGTATTGTGGATAATAATATTGGATTATTATTCTTGTATTATTCCTGTATATTTTTAAATTGATTGATGGCTAGTAAAGCTAGCCAGAAACATTAGCATATTAAAGATTTTCACTGCTTAAAGGTATGTTTCCTATTAGAAATTCCAGTATGTTATAAAATGCATTTTTTGAAATATTAATGTATAAAATTATTTTTGTCTAATAGTAATGCTTTTATATTTGCTTTCATCCAAATGAAACATTAATACTAATCCTAAGTAACTCTTACACAAGACCTATAGATAGAAGAGACTATATTACCACATTTTTAACATTATCCAGTTATTTTACATTAAAAAGTTCAAATAAGATTTACAGTTTTTATTTCTATTATTTGATATAACAAA
>NW_019384629.1:729198-748693 GCF_000671375.1 Centruroides sculpturatus
GTATTATTTATATATATAAAATTAATATTTATATGTATAAATAATATAATATTTATATTAATAAAATATTATAAGTAAGTAAACCTAATCATTAATAAATTTTGTGGTGGACGTGAATTGTGCTAAAAGCTTGCAACATTATTATTATTATTTATTCATTTTTAAATTTTATTTGTTTTGGATTATTATTCTTGTATATTTTATTTTATGCATATATTTATATTTTTGTTTACTTTTTGAATTTATATATTGTATTTTTATAACTTATAAGGTCAGTACTAACATTTAAATTGTATATTCTGTAATGTTTTAAATTTTTTTGTTCTATTTGAATGCAACCATCATTCACTTTGTAAGTTTAACCTGAAGAAGGTTGGTTAAATATGACTGAAAACATTAGATATTAAAGTGATTAATGCAATTTTTAAGATATTTTAGGAGTGTTTTATTCAGCATTGCATCTCTCAGTAGTTATAAATAATCTTACATTTTATATTGAAAAATTTTCAGTATAATTTATTTTACTTTCAAACAACTTTACGAAAATCTGATACATTATTTATTATTATCATAGTAGTTATATAGCCCATGCATATAATGCATGGCAGTGGTCGATGCCTTATTTTACTTTCAACAATGAATGCTGATTTTATTCACATAATCAAAAATTTCATCTATAATGTATTCTTTTTTGATGGAAGCCATTTTTTTACAATTTTAAACTTGTCATTATTTGAAATTATCCTCGAATACAGATGTCTTCATCTTCTTAAGAGTATAGTACAGTACAGATATTGTACTATATTGATAACACCATCTAGCCAGTAAAGGTATACAAAAGTACAAGTTAGCAATATAAAAATATTAGAAAGTTATAATAGTGGTTCTCAAATTGTGGGGATATGTCTCCTTAGTGAGGCATAAGAACCTTCCTAGGAGACACAAAGAAATGAACAATATTATTGTTTATTTTTGAGTATAATTCCCATACACATTTGATAATCTATCCATGAGTTTTAAAAACAAAACACTCACATTCTTCAATGTGTATTTCATTAAAATTATTACTATGTAAATAACCATTATGGTTATGACTACAGTGTTGTCATTACATCATCAAAATTTCATTTCATTTAGCAGTAAATATTTGAGTTCTATTTTACTTTCATTTTCTTTAAGATATAATTGTGTACTACCAAAAACTGTAATAAAACCTTAGTTTAATTAGAATAAAATGCATTCAAATAACAATTTTATTTGAATGCATTTTATTCATTGAAAGCATTTTAACATCCTTTTATGAAAGTGTAGAAATGAGTTTAATTGCAAACAGGAAAATGTCACTTTAAGCTGGATTATAGTTATAGAACCACTGAATTATAATTATTATTAACTTAATTGTTTTGAAACATGCTACTTTTGATAATATTACATTATTGATAATAATATCTGTGATTATAATAATCAGATTCTATTGCATATGAGTTATCTGATTTCTAAAATCAAAAAATGTTAATTATTTTGAAATTTTTATATAATTGCTTTCTTATTTTACAGAAAATGTATATCTGAGCATTACTACATAACTGAATTATATAATTATAACTAAACCTTTTCTAAAAATACTTGGTATTATTATGTTTAAGAAGAATATTATATATAATAATTTTATATTAAAAAAAGTTTGCTAAAAAAAATGAAGAATAAAGTTTATACTACTAGTAATATAAATAAAAAATGTATCCTCATCAATTTAAAAATATATATAAGGAGCTTAAGTACAAACATGCAAAATAGAACAGAAAAGAAAGACTAAATGAAAAATAAAAACAAGCATTTTAGAATTATCTCTTTTCAAAGAATACTTTGAAAAAACTGGTACAACAATAACATGATACTCATTTTGAATATCATCTGTAACAATTAACAATTCAAATTGATTGCCAAAGTTTTCAATGTAAACAAAACAGCAAAAGCATTTCAGGCAGTCAATGAAAAAACTGATTGAATATGAACTGATTGAATCATTGACTGCCTGAAATGCTTTTGCTGGTTTTTTGACAAATTTTGTTTAAGTTCTATTCTATTGACAAAGAACAGATTCAAATTTTATAAATGGAGAAGAATAAATAATGTTTTTATAACAATAAACAGTAATTCAATAAACTCAGGTCATGTAAACATGAAAATTACATTATAATTAACACTATAATCAGTAAAAATACATTTTTTAAATCCATGTTAATATAGATTTTTCATAACTTTGTTCAATACAATAGTGACATGCTGTCCTTGGAAGCAGTGAAAGTGCTGCTTCCCTTGTATTTTCTAAAATATAAATGCATATTGTGTGATTATTTTCGTATTTTAATATACTTTGAATTAATTAAAATTAATATTTTATTATAACCACATTATGTATCTTATTACAAATTTCTATACTACATGTGAAAAAAATGATAAGATTGCTATTGTATATTTGAATATCAGGGCGGAATGGAAGTGCTGTATTGTCGAAACCGGGTCAGCTTCTAAGCAGCCAATTATACGCATTTGCGCATGCACTTTACAGAGCACCAACCTCAGGCGGTTTAGCTGGTGGAAGCTACACACATATAACGCTTCCAATGATTCTATCCAGGACTAGTTCTGGGCTGTTAGTCCCCTGCCTGCTAGATGTTTGGCTGCTCTCGCCCAATTATGTGAATCAAGAGTAGATTTATAACTTAACCCAACCGATAGAAACTTACTGGTATGTTTTTATGATAGTTCTGTATAGTTGACAGGAGTTCAAAAAAAATCCATTAAAATATTTGATATGATTTATTCTGCTTTTATTCCACTCTCCCATCTTATATTACTTATGGATTTCAATGTTAAAACAGTGATATTACGATTTTGTATGCTTCATCCATAAGGGGATGTAGAAAAAAACATGTACAATTCTTGTACAATGTTAAAAAATTAACTGTTACTTTGACAGCATCATGTACAACTAAATTTAATGAATAAGACGCACAAGGTACAGAAAAAAAATCTAGAATTTACTTTCCTTGTATTTGTTGTCATAAAAATTTGTCTTTTCACTTCTTTCCCAAGGCTACAAATATTCAAGTACAAAGTAACCAGTTTCAACTTATTTCTACTTAAGTAGTTAAATAATTGAGAAATTAGGGAATTAGGAACATAAATAAAACCCTGCTGAAAGAGCTGGAATATTACTTAAACAAAAGCTTAACCAAACCAATCTCTAGCTGAGTACAGTGGGGACTGATTTCTTCGTAATATTAGATGTAATAAAGACAAATTTTTCCAGTTCAATGAGAGTGACTGAAAAGTAAATTTTGGAAATTTCTGTGGACCTAAAATGAATTAGTTAGAAAACAAATGACAGACAATGTATTAAGTTTAACATATTTAGATTTTTACAGCTATGGCGAGAAACATTTAAAATTTACAACAACCCCGTCGCATCCTTTGAGGTATACTAGTGATGCAACGAAAGAGGTATTTGATATTGACCAGTAATGGCACCCTTGGGATTTGGCAGTCCGCATGTATGCACGCACTGTAACCTACTCTGTTTCCATCCAATAGCCACACATTGGAAGCTATTTGACTAAGTGCATTGTTTTAAGATTTAAAAAGTAAAAAATATTTTGTTATTTTTATGTACGTTTCTTTACAAAGCTATATTTAATTATAATTTTCTTTAAAAGTATATTCACACAACTGAATAATATTTTGTACCAGGTATGTACATCCACCACACATTTTATTTCACCAAATAAGTTTTTATTATTTTATTTTTAATTGTAGCCCTTATATCACGGCTAGCGATTCAGAATGTAATTGTGATATTAAAAATGCATTCAGAGAAGTCTATGGTTTTTACTGGCTTATCGAACAAACAAATACGAATAGACCCTAGACCAGTGTTTCTCAACCTCTAACGAATCGTCGCCCTCTTCAATAAGACCGTTACGTAGTATTGCCCCCTTCACTAGAAAATTCGGATGCCGAGGGACAAGACTAACGCCAAATTCGTACTGCATTGAATAGACTAGTGACTACTATAATGTTATTTGTTTAATTATTGTACGATATAACGAATAAAATATCTAATTATTCTTAATATAATGTTTTACTATATCGCCCAAAAAATTGTTTTTTGCCCCCCCAAAATATAAATTGTTACTAATCGCCCCCTCAACATGGAAAAACGCCCACATGGGAGCGATATTGCCCCGTTGAGAAACACTGACTTAGACCATCACTGGCACGCAATTAACTGACTGCCCCTGGAAGTCGGCTTCTTACAGCTTCCCTATCATCAAATGTCATGGCGCGCCACTGCAATACAACATATTTTGTAAGCTACAGTACATTTACTTTTTAAATATTATAATAGATCTTAAATAAATGAAATAAAATTGTTATAAATTTATACTTGTTTTTAATTAAAAGAAAAAATGAAACATAAAACTATTCAAAGTAATTTAAAGAAAGAATAAAAACAAAATTTAAAGCTTTGATGGCTGATATATAATTAAATTCAGAATATATTAAATAAAACAAAAACAAAATATATTTATCATTAATAAGTTTCAATTTTATTTATTTACAGATATGAATAATAGGAAAAGAAAAGTATAAAAATAATGCAATTCAATACATGAATGAATAAATTTTATCTGAATATAAATTTTGATGCTGAAAGCACAATAAAATATTATCTTGTGATAAATTTAATGATTGAAATTATCATAAAATGGCAACATACAAATAGTAACCGTGAATGACAAATTTGATGAATTATAGCATCTAGCATACTTAGTATGTAATTTGAGTTTCACTAAATTCATGCTTAGTTTGTTTTTATTAAAATATTCTTTTAATAAGAATTATTTGTTTATATCACAAATACACTTAAATTCAATTATAAGTTTGGTACATTCTAAAATAAGATCTGTTTAAATTTTGATGTAATTTAAAATAATTGTTAATCTTATCAAAACATTTGAATAATCAAAATTTTTTTTTTTACATTAAATACAAAAAACTTAATTTGTGCTTAGTATCTTATTATAGTAAAATTTTCTGAAACTAAGTTTTATAGTTGTTCTATTATAATTAAAAATAAGTGATTTGTTTTATTATAGTATTTTGTTTAACTATTACATTTGATTATTAGAAATGGAAAAAAGCATTTAATCACCACCAATAGGCCGAAAAAAAAAATAATTTAAAAAAAATTTGTTTGTGTTTGTGTGTGATATATAATATGATATGGCAAATTCTTACAGCAGAATAATTAAAAATTACTTTAAATATTTTAATATGCTAATAATGTTTGAAAGTATTTTATTCTTATTTTAAAAAAGTATTTTATTTTATTGACAATTAAAATTTTAAGATTTATATATTTACTTACCTATCATTTTCTGATGAAGATTTCCTTGTTGAGCTAACTTTAAAGAATGGATGTAAGTAAAAGAACAATCATAGCCAAGAGTTTCACAATACATGGCATATAATAAGCACTCTTCAACATCATCCTTTATAAAAAAAAAAAATCACAAACAGTATAAAAGCTATAAAATTATTATCATTGTTATGTAATTATTTAATACAAAATTTTAGATGATGATAATTTAATCTAAGCTCATCTAATTTCAAAAAAATGTTGAGCAAAGTGCAGAATACGTGAATACATGGTAACTCATACTAACAGAATTTTTCAGATCTTAATTTATTTATCCCATGTAGAAACAAACTTGCTGGTGTGATGTAAGGTGTGGTTTTGTTTCTAAATTTCTTTCTCCAGTTTCTACTATTGTTTATTATTTTTCCCATTGCCATCAAACATCCATTATGTCACTGTTTCCTTCACAGTCAGTCTATTTGCTTGTTTGACTGTACTGGTTAACATTAGCTATGCCTTTACAGTAGTATTTACATTTGAATTTTACAGAATTAGAACAAAGAATGAAATCATCCATATTCTCTATGCCTGAAATCAAATTCAATTTTCAATTCAAACACTTTATAAATATTGATAATGTTCCAAAGTAAAAAAGTAAGTTTAAGAAAAATAAATAAGAACAAAATCTAACTTTGAAGGTCTAGAAATTATTACCATATATACTCATGTCAAAAGTCAAAATATTAGACCATTTTTTATTCAATTATTGTCAACTATTACGTGGATATTAGTTTTGAGGGGCTGAAATTTAAGCTAGAATCCAAAGTACCAAATCAGTAGCAGAAGCCCAACTAATCTCTAAAAGAAATGTTTTCTTCTTCATGGTTGAATTAGGGACTACTGGACCAATTTCTTTGTCGCATTTTTATTTTTATAAATTCAATGTAGCTTGAGGCCACAAAAAAAAATAAATATCAAAATAATTAATAATGACAATAAAAACCAATAAATTTTAAACTGTAGTTGTAGATCTGTGTGCTGGCAATATCTGGCACCGACATATCTGTCCATATATTTATAGATGCCTCCGCTGAGATGACCGCTGCTGCTGTCATTGTTGCTGACCATAATTCCTTATTATTCATTAGGTTGTTTTAGTGAAAATTTTTCTTGCTCCTGTGGAAATCACAATAATCAGTATTAAAATTATTATGAAGGTAATTACCATATGAGAAGGAAGACAAAGAAAACCAACTTAACAATAAGTTTATGTACAATTTTATATATATACAAGTATATTTACACACACACAAAAATTACAGGATGCACTAGGACACATATAGAAACACCTATGTTCCAAAACAACTTGTCAGTATTCAGAGCCGGATATGATACGAGTCCTTGCTGTTGAAATGCAAGTGAATCTATCACAAAAATACTCCTCAGACAATTTGTAGTTCACTAATTCTAATACAAAGTTCTAAATTTCCAGTCAGTACTTTTGTCAATGCGAACAAATTTTTAACCTTCTGTTTGATAACACAAAACCTGCACACACTTCTAACTGCACCACACAATTACCTGATGCACCCTTACATAAAGAAAATATGCCTTTTGTAGCCTCACCAGAGCAAATCCTCATCAGGCACAAAAAAAGCTGATGTTGCCAATCTGTGCTTCCTTAAGTACCCCTTCCGTCTCCCTAACGTGCTGCCAACCCCTATACTATAAATACAAAAAAAAAAAAAAACTTTACATATAGCCCAAAAGCCTACGATGACTCAACAGTACCAAAATATTTTATTTTCGATCTGAAATGAAAGAGTATTGAGGATTGAGTTATTGAAATACATTTCACAAAATATCTACCAATAGATGGAATTTTTAGTAGAATTATGAATCTGGCAAAAATCCTCATGGCAATTACATGATAATAAAGCAGAGTCAGCATGGTGCTTTTCAACATTGTAAACAATATGAACTTTTATAAGGAGCACTACTTATCCTGAGAAACTCATTGTACTTGCAGTGCCTTCAATGGAAAAAATTCTGGCAAATGTTGACTACAAATGTTGTCCATAAAATACTGAAGTCAACTTTTACATGGGATATATGGAAAATTCTAGGTTTTTGGGCCAAAAATAAGGAATCAACTTTTACATGGGATCAACTATTTCTCAAGTATAGGGTGGTTATAATTAAAGTTGCCCTATTCAGACCTGTATAAAGCATATTCTCTTTGATGTATTTTGATGAAACTTGTTATATACGTTATTTGGACTATGGGGAAAAGGAAAATGCAAAAAAAATAATTAGTTCAAACTTCTACCACTAAGTGAAAAAATGGCGCATGAAGAACAAGTTGCCCGGAAAAACAAGCATTGAATTTAGCACTATCAGTTTTAATGTTTCCTTATATTGCTTTTACTACAATATTTAGATCTAATTGAGTATTATTTAATCCATAGGAGAACCTTATGAAGAGTGTTTGTGCAACACAAAATGGAAACATGCAACAGGTTTTTATTCACAACATTGTTCAATGTGCAATCCATTTGCGTCAATCATATGTTCAAAGCACCTTACAGTGTGTTCAACAGTAGCCCAATAGATTTCTAGAGAAATTGCAGCAATATGGTTGTTATGCTTGCTTTCAATTCAGGCAGAGTTCATATGCCTCCTCTGTAGACATGATCTTTCAGAGATCCCCACAACCATATGGACTCTGCCTGAACTGAAAGCAAACATAATAGCCATATTGCTGCAATTTCTCAAGAAATCTATCGGGCTACTGTTGAACATGCCATAAGATGCTTTGAACACATTGAACAAATGTGAAATCCAAATAAATTTAAAATTAAAAATAAATCAGAGAAATGAGAATAAAACAATGTAAACCATTAAAAAAAATTATGAAAGATATTAACTTATAACAATATTTCAATCAAAACAAAATAATTTAATATAAAGATACATAAATACAAGAAAAAATATACAAAAAGCTGTTTTTACCAAACTGTTTTTGAGACGTAAAGAAATGAATTGACAAATAAATTTAGTGACAGAGATAGATACATTATTAGAACTCATAATCATACTTGCAAACCTTTAGAATGGGGAATAGTTGTAATGTTTGTAAAAAACCACTGATTTTTGAATAAAAATGCTGACAGCATAAAAAACGAAATAATTATTAACATTGATATTGCACAATGCTTATATTAAATACTTTTAATAAACCAAATTTAATGTTATCTCTGCACATGATATCTTATGAAGCTATTGTCAGAAACTCTGTCATGAGTATGGCAATAGCTTTATAATCTTTAGCATCACAATTTAAAAAAGGTCAAATATTTTATGAGACATATCATAAATCTACACCTAGCTTTATGATATAGCATGTATCTTAAATTAATATTGCATGAAGAGTGCTTCCCATTATATGCTTTTGTATGGTGTCTTGCTTTGTTAATAATTTCTTTTGTTATGGTACAATGTACTCCTGACAGTTACTATCAGTTTATTGACTCTCACTGCAATTATTAAGGACAATAATTTTTCTGGTTATTTATTTCCAATCTCTGTCTTTTTCTTACCATACTGAATATCTTTTCCTTTTGCCACACAGCAATGCAGGGGAGGCTCTGCAATGCTAGTTGGTAAAACCACCATCAGAGCCTTACTATTTTACAAAGATTACAAATCCTTATAAAATAGGAAGGCTGATGATGGCTCTTTTCTTGAGAAATTTCATACTATATGGCCTGTATATTCTTAGTTGATGAATCAAATGTTTCTTCTTTTTAGGTGGAGAAACTGTAGCACTGCTAAATAATTTGGTAAAACTGTAAAAATAACTTGTTTCCTTCTGCTGTTGAATTGGCTATAATTGATTTAACCACCAACATGATGACACTAAAATTGCCAGACTTGAAGATACAATTTATCTTATCTGCCATTTAAAATTATTACATCTGAGCTAAAATTCTCATACCTATACTAATATACATATATAAAAATATCAATCTTAGTTCTTTCCCAATTGAAGAAATCTGAGAACATCATTCTGGTTTGCTTCAGTTATTTGTAATAAAATACATACAATGTCTTTGGCATATATATTGATGTTAGATTCATTAAATGAAGTGTTTATGTGATAATATCAAATTTTTTAAAAATACAGTAAACTTCCAATTATCCAGGCTAATGGTGGGGAGAGGTGGCACAGATAATCCAGAAACATGGATAATCTAAACTATAATTATTTATTTCTAAAATACAACATTTAGATTTAATGTAGATTCACTTTTTTCAAATTTTTCAATTAATGTTAGTTTTTGTTTTATAGTAAGTATGACTTTCTTTTGATTATTAGGCATTTTAAGGGTACTTATCTGAAAATTAAAAAAAACATCTTATTTTACATAATTTTACACTAAAAGTATTTGTGGGAGAGTTATATCAAATCTAGGCTGCTTCTTTCATCTAACTAAAACCAGTCCAGCTGACTTCAGATACCCCCACCACCCACTTCAAACATCTAAATACAAACACACTTGTAGGATGCATAAACATGAAAGCAAGCAACTATTTAAAAAATACATACGCATATAATTATTTTTTTAAAATTAAATTCATGCACAGATAATCTGCAAACCAGATAATCTGCACACGGATAATCGGGAGTTTACTGTACTGACAAAAGGGAAAAGTGACATGTTCACTGATGGAGCATACAAAATTATGATGGTTGGCAACTATGCACAATCATTAAAATTAAAATTGATTATTTTTTTAATAATTAATTAATTAATTTTGAAATATCCATAAAGTACTTGATTTTGAATTATTCTCTCTCTCTCAAATCTCTCTCTAAAAATCTAAACTCATTGAGTTTTGAGAAAATGATATATAAATAATTGATCAATATAAATCATTGTGACACTTGTTAAATATTGATCTAAAAAGTAATTTTTCAAAAAACATATGCAAAGGAATTTGTTAGCACAATATTTTGGAAAATACTAGTTTAAAACCTAAATTAAAATAGCAATTTTCTGAATATTAAGTATCTAAACATCAACAGTATAAACTATCAAAAGTTTTATTATTTTAATAATGGCAGAATATGATTCTATCATTAAATGATTAACTTAAATAAGAATATAATGTTCAGTTGTTAAATGATAAGCTTTCACCTAATCTTTATATTAAAAAAAAAAAAGGAAAGCTTCTATTTCTAAACTTTCAAAATGAATTCAACTACTTGGAAAATGATTACAAATAGTAGTAGTATATTTTCAAATTGTGCATTTCAAATGTAATTGATAGTTTAATAAATATTTTTTTGAGATAATTTTAACTGGTTCTACTGATTCAAAATATAATTTGAATAAATAATAAACAAGTAAGTGAAACTGAAAACATGATGATGATCATCATCATCATGTTTTCAGTTTCACTTGCTTGTTTATTAATTTATTAAGTTTCACAGATCATTGTAAAATACATATGATGATGATCATCATCATATGTATTTTAAATGCAGAGTGCATGTATTTTAAATTAAATANTAATTCTTGCACCCGATGAAAACGGGTAAGATCAACTATGAGAATGACATGAAGTTGGCGTTAACAAAATCTCACCCGCGAATTTTGAGACTGGTTAATAATACATGCAATTTCAACCATCTCATTAAATTAATTACTAAACATAATTTAAAATAAAATTTTACTAAAAAACTAATTTCATTGTTTTTTTAATTACCTTATTAAAAATACCTTTTTCAATTGCATCGAGGTCGCGGGTCACTTGGCTTTTATAAAAAGGGGGTCGCCACCCGAAAAAGGTTCGGAACCGTTGCTATATAGGAATAATCAGTGACAAATGACTGACTTTTATGTCATATGACTAAAATACTTTAAAATCTATTATTATATAGGATATAAGATTTTGGGTCCTTGTATTGATATTTTAAAATGTTTTAACATAAAACAAAGCATACAATAAGAATTTATTGAATTATAGAGGATTTTAATATGCAAATTCAAAGTGAAATCATATTTTAACAATTACAAATTTTCTTAATGTACTCCAACAATTAACTACACAAACCAAAGCCTGAACTATACAACAAATAATCAAATATTAAGTGAAAATTACAGTACATAATGATAATTTCATAAATTTTAATACTGTACATCATGCTTCTCTTGTTAGCAACAGAGTCATACCAGTCATCTAACACCTTTCAGGGGAAATTTTTGAATTGAAATAACATGACTTCTTCTGGTTTTCACCAGAAGTTCAAATATAGTTAATTGGGGTCTCCTGCCTCTAAGGTTTCCATATCTGGTCTTGTCTTTCATCTATCTAACTCCATTCTCAAAATTAAGGAAAGACAGACAAATGGACGAATAACAGTGGGAATCTATAGGTCTACAATTTTTTCAAAATTGCAGACCTATAAATTCACACTGTTCCCACTCAACAATTTCAAAGTTTATGTTATCTATAAGTGATTTTGGATGGAATAAAAGATTTTAATATGCAAACTCAAATTAAAATCATATTTTAGCAATTTTAAATATTCTTTTCTTACCAAAGTAATATTAGGTTGAGTAAGTTGATTTTGAAGAAAAAGCAATTTATTTTTTATTAATTCATCTTCTTCCTGTAAAATTAAAAAATAGGCAATAACTAATAAAGATAATATTTAAAGAATTAATATTGAAAAAAAATCAATAATTTAAAATAAATTTATCAAAACCTTAATAATTTAGTAAAATATGACTTAAAAATGAAATCATCATTAATTAAAGCTGTGAAAATTTTTATTAGAAACTTGAGAAATTTAAATTCATTTGGATAGAAATTATATAGAAAGCACTTAAACCAACTACTTTGGTAAAATTATATTATTATATTAATATTTTACTTTATAACAAAATTCATATTAAGGGTGCACAAATTAAAAATCCTGAGTATAAAAATAAATCTTTTCGAAAGTTGTGGGTTTACAAAATGAACAAAGAACATAAAATAAATCAAAGAAAATATATTTGAGCAGTCTGTCAGTTTAACAATATTGAATCTATTTCATAGTTTGACACCTTTTGATTCTGTTCTGTAATGATATTGATGTCCTACCTTCCTTCATGCACTTTCTGCTTTAACTGATACCAAAATCATTCAATTGGACTTAGTTGGACATTGTTTTCATAAGGAATGTACTGTACCATATCGCATGTTGATCAAAGGCAGCAATTATGCCTAGTGTGTAGTGGGACATTGTCAAAACACTTAATTTCCATTCAGTCAATATTTTTTCAAAAATGGAAATAGTCTTTTTTTATATACTTCTGTATTAATGCAAAATTTAGATGGTGCAATGAAGACTTGAGACCTCTATCTGATGAGAGCATCTATATCAAAAACATCAGCAACTTTGCATAATGTTTGCACTCTACTTCTGGCATAACATCATTTCCTTTTCACAATAAAATCTTTATTTCCTGCACATTCAGAACTATCCAGTGTAAAATATGACTCATTGTTCATAACAACATCCAGTTGTTGAAGTAACTCATTTGACCTTCTAACTGTATCACAGAGTACTTGGGTGCAGAAATCCACGTCCCACACATCAATATGCAAATTCAAAGTAAAGTCATATTTTAGTAATTTTATTTCTGTTGGACAATTTGAAATTTTAAGCCAGTTTACAAAGAACCCACCTCACTAACAGCTATGTAGTTAGTTTCTTATGCTTTGCTTTAGTCATTTTAACTCATTTTCTTCCACTTCCTTCACAGTTCTAGATAGCATTTTCTTCTCTTCCACGATCTTCATTATATTATATATCACAGTTTTTAGAATTCCCATTCATTTAAAATGTTATACGGCAAAAAGTTTACCCTTCATATTTCTGTTCAATTTCTTTTCACATGTGCAGAAAAAAGAAAGAAGTTACTCTCGATTTTTAATTTACATGCCTATATAGCATGGATTCCCAACCTATGGGTCGCAACCCAGAAGGGGGTCGTGATGGGTTTTTTGTGGGTCGCCAACTTATGCAGTAAACTAAAACAAAATTTTCACTATAATGCAATATTTATTTTTAATGGTGTCTTAAAGTTTAAATAATTTCATATATTTTAAAAAAATTAAAATAAGTGTAATCTGGGTACGCTATTCTGTCACAGTTGGTTGAAACATGTGTTGAGAGTTTTGAGAGGAATAAATTAAATGTTGAGAATGACATGAGGTTGGCGTTAACAAAANAAGTAAATGTGAAAAATTGTAAAATAATATAGGCCTAATTTGTTATACATATGTATTATCTAAGATTTTATTAAACATTTTTTTCTAAATTATTGTTTTCTTTAGTCTCCGACCCCAATTAAAAATTATTTGTATGTATTTATATGCGAAATTATACCCCAACTTATGCGAATTTGACTTACGCGATTACCGCTCGGTCCCACCCATCGCATAAGTTCAGGGTATTACCGTAGTAGTTAGTCAATGTGGGTTATACTGAACATCTACTCTGATCTTAAAAATAACACCTTCCTCTAAAATTTCACACAAAATCCATGTTAATCTGTGTAAGCTGAGATAATTTTCAACCAATTTCTTAAATTTAATACATTTATTTTAGGGTTTTTGAATCAAATAACAATAAAACACACACAAAAAAAAGCACTTTCCGAATTCCAAGATTATTTTACGTGGTTAGAAAAAAAAAACAAAATGAAGAAATTAAACATATAATCGTAGCTTTTGATGTAATGCTGACAGTTTCACAGTTTTAGAATAAAAACTCCGTTTGTTTTTTTTAATGCGTCTTTTAGAGTGGGATCTATAACCTCACTAAACAGATATGCCGGTTTTTACCATATGAAAATATCTGATTTCATGATCTCCCTGGCAGGCTGGTCATTCTGCAAAAATACGGTATGAATTTTCAATTACATCAGAAAGAGAAAAATTTTTTACAGTATTATGATTTATCAGTACATGCTTAAACAAATAACCATACCAAGTTTTCAATAAATTCAATTAAAATTATATATCAAACATCTTAAAAGTCTTTTTGGAATATCACAATTTGTAAAAAAAAAAAAAATGAAAAGTCCACTACTTATACCTATCTATTAAACTGATGATACTGAATTCAATAAATTTACCTAGTACCTAGATAACCTTGATCTACTTTCAAAAAATCAAGCAAGCATTAACTTTTACATATAAAAGATGAAGGAAATAATCAATTTATATGTAATTCAAGTCAAATGAATTTTATATATTTATGTATAAATCAACTTGGATTTCAAATATACAAATGAAAACTGACAAGAATGACCTTTTATTGTGTTTGATAATCATATCATTACAACACTAACATTAGAAAAAAAAATTTCCTTCAATTTAAATCTTATTTAAAATAATAATTATAATCCTATTTTGCACTATTTGTCTTATAATAAAAGAAAATTATGTTTTTTTAAAACAATTAAATGTCTTTTTTTCCCTCTTACATATCATTTGATCAGAAAATATCTTTATGAAAATGTATCAAAATGTTTGTTGCTGATAAAAAAAATCAGTTCAGTCAGACCTCACCTATTTTCATTATATTTAGAACTGCTCTGCATAACTTACTTTTAATGACATATAACTAATGTTACGCTATTACATTATATGTTGACGATTTCTACTATTTTCATCAGTTAAAACATTTAAGATTATTTAACAGATTCTAGAACATTTATTATGAAATTTATCAATTTAATATAGAAAAAATTCACTTTTCTGAATTTATTTATTTTATGTTAATCTTGGAATAGATATAATGTATAACTCTAATATATTTTTAATTAGTAAACAATAGGCCTATGCCAAACCAAAATTTTGACATCGATATTGGGCTTGTTATTGAGATTCCTTCAATATATCAATATTGAATACTGAAATATTGAATATTGATATTAAATATCAATATTGAAATTGAAAATGTCAATATCAATATTCTAGATAAATACCAAATATCAATATCATAAACATATATCAATTATTGGCACAGTACTAGTAAACAATTCTTAACTTTATTATTATTATTTGGCCATGACAACATGTTATTTGGCTTGAATTTACAATACGATATAACGGATGAAATATATTATGGTGGAATTTTGTTATAACAAACTTTTAGATGTTCTCTGATCCAACCTTCATCAGAATCCACAACAAAATCTTTCAGGTGTATAAACATTTTTAAGGTGATTATTGTAAATATATTTAAAATGTACTTTCAGTTTAATGTTCGTTTTCTCTCAAGTCCCTTAGGTACAGTAATAGAATTCTTGCAATTTTCACTTTACCACAATAACCTCATTACAACTTCTTTCTCTCTTCTTTGCTATTATCTTCTAATTACAACTGTACTCAGGGGGAAAGGGGAGAGTTCACAAGTATCAAGAGTACTATAACAAGTATCAACAAGGACAATAGACAAAGGCAGGCGTAAGTATTTAAATACCGTATATCTTTTAATTTTGTTATTTATCTTATTCCTGGTATACACGGTAAGGAAATCCTCAAAGGATGTGCTTAACAGACGAAAAAAACTTGGATATAACTGGCTGGATCGAACATAGTAATTTACAAAACTTATTAAAATATCTCCCAACGTATAAAGAATTATTTTTATTTAAAAATGGATAGATAGAAAAAAAAAAATCATGGTTAATCCTCAAAGGATTTCCTTACCGTGTATAACAGCCTTAATTTGGCACAAGGATATGATAGCATCCAGGAAAGGAAAACCTCCTGCTGGTTAGTGTCATCTGATATAGGAAACCAAAGTGTAAAAGAATATGATTCAGAGATGTAAATTAAATTGATAAATACAGAACTAAACTATTTTATTTACATCAGTGTTTCTCAACCTCTAACGAATCATCGCCCCCTTCAATAAAACCATTACGTAGTATCGCCCCCTTCAATAAAACCATTACATAGTATCGCCCACTTCACTTCAAAATTCCAATGCCAAGGGCCAAGGCTAACACCAAATTCATACTGCATTGAATAGACTAGTGACTAGTATAATGTTATTTGTTTAATTATTGTACAATATAACGAATAAAATATCTAATTATTCTTAATATAATGTTTTACTATATCACCCAGAAAATTGTTTTTCGCCCCCAAAATATAAATTGTTACTAATCACCCCCTCAACATGGAAAAACCCACATGGGGGCGATATCACCCCCATTGAGAAACACTGATCTAGATCATTCACTACAATTTGATCAATGATTTCGGTTATCATTACCAAACTTTTACTAAGGAAATATGTAGAGAAATTTTTTGGGTTCTTCGTTTTCAGAATCTCTGTTTTCATTCTATGGATTCCTTGTTCTGCCAATTCTTGAAGTCATCGTTGGAAGACTCTTACCAGAAACCTTCAGTAACTCCCCAATATACTGCTTGTCACATTACATCTCCTATATCGATTAAGTTGACAATTTGGTCAACATAATGATACAGCAATAAGCTTCTCTCAATGAGAATTCTTGGATACCTTCAGCCATAACTTCTCCACATTCCATTCATGCATTTATCAGTTAATTCTTGCCAAGCCAAGTCACTATTTCCTATGGCATCCATGATATTATATTTTTTCCAAAATTGCACCAAACAAACATAAATCTAAGGGAAGTACGGCACTATGATGAATTGCCACTTTTTGCTGATTGATTTGTGTTTGAGAATAATCGTATTATATATGAATCAATGAAATACTGCATTAATTTGAATCAGCATAAATTTTGAGCGTATTTTAGGCGTCAAGCAGACCACATTATATTGAATCAGTGTTAAGCAAGGCAGCGTTAAGCGGGGTCTAACTGTATTTAACTTCTCAGAAATATTACATGAAGAGATGGAAATTTTAAAAAATCTTATTTATTTAAAAAAACAAAACTATTTTTCTGTGGTAGTCTGGGGAGAAAACATTGACAATTAATTCAATTTCTAAATATAAATTCAAAAATAAAAGCAATGGGATTGCTATTAAACTTCATTAAAATGTTAAATCTAAAAATAAAATATCTCTAGACTGTTAACGAGTAATATTATACACTTTATATCCAATTTTGAGTAATTTTTCAAGTCAAATAAACCAAATAACAACATATACCAGACCTTTATTTTAACTTTTTTCAAATATTCCAAATACATTTCACTAGTTTTAACTGGTCTCATCAGTGGATACAGTAATTCACCAACTGTTGCTCCTTTATACTGGATTATTTCATTGTAGCATGCATCTACATTCATACCCATATTTAGGTTAATAACATTTGCATAATTTCTTTTAATACAAAAATGTTCAATAATTCTTTTTAACAAATTTTTAGCCTTGTATAATATTTTAACATTAATTCTATTAATTTTACAATTAAACTGATAACAGTGTTGGTACCAGGGTGATTGTTTTTTTAAACAGATTGCTGCTTCATGTTCCTTTAACTTTTTTCCAATCTTTTTCCTGTTTCTCCAATATAACTCTTCTGGTTAGCACATGTATAGTACAAGATATTTCATAAATGACTCCCGCAACTTCCAATTGTTTTCTTACTATTTTTTTGTCTTCTTTATTTGTGATGTTAATTATATCCTTTAATTTATTTTTTTGTTTTGCTACTATACAAATAGATAATTTATTAAATTTGGGCTTATTTTTTCAAATAAATGATTTATATATGGAAATTCAATATACAGAGTGTCTGGTTTTTTATTTTTAACTTTATATCTATTATTTATATAATATTCATACCACTTACATATTATATGCTTCAGATAGTTATTCAATAAATATTTTTTTAAAAGTCGCTTAGTTTCAATTTCAATGTCTTCTTGTAATATCATTCTATTCATTATTTTCTTTAATTCCATCAATTGGAAGTTGCGGGAGTCATTTATGAAATAACATTTATGTGTGCTTACCAGAAGAGTTATACAGGAGAAACAGGAAGAAGATTGGAAAAAAGTTAAAGGAACATGAAGTGGCAATCTATTTAAAAAGATAAGAATTACCCTGATACTAACCCTGTTATCAGTTTAATTGTAAAATTAATAGAATTAATATTAAAATATTATACAAGGCTAAAAATTTGTTAAAAAGAAGAATCATTGAACATTTTTGTATTAAAAGAAATTATGCAAATGTTATTAACCTAAATATGGGTATGAATGTAGATGCATGCTGCAACAAAATAATCCATTATAAAGGAACAACAGTTGGTGAATAACTGTATCCACTGATGAAGCCAGTTAAAACTAGTGAAATGCATTTGGAATATTTGAAAAAAGTTAAAATAAAGGTCTAGTATATGTTGTTATTTGGTTTGTTTGCCTTGAAAAATTACTCAAAATCAGATATAAAGTGTATAATATTACTTGTATACAGTCTAGAGCAGTGTTTCCCAACCTTTTTTGTGCTATGCCCCACCTAAGCCTTTCTAAAATTCTCATGCCCCCCTAACATATACAGTGGCTATATCAGGCATGGCCAACATACGGCCTGTCTAATGAATTTATGTGGCCCGCGATTAATGTTCCAATATTAGCTACTCAAGTCTGAATAGCTTGATGAAAAATTCTGATGCCTAAAAAAAAAAAAAAATGAAGTCAACAACTCATTTTCAAATTGCCCCCCTTAACAATCGAATTGCCCCCTTGTGGGGTGTGGGTACCATGTTGGAAAACACTGGTCTAGAGATATTTTATTTTTAGATTTAACATTTTAATTCCATTTTTGTTCATATTGCAATACATAAAGCATTATAGTTTACTAAGAATTTATTAAACTAAGTTATGTTATGTTTTATGAGAATGTGTGTATTGTTAGGTATCAAATACATATATTCTCTATCACTATATGACTAATGGTTCAAGTTTAATAATCAAGCATTAATCATTAAAGGAAAATATAATAGTTTAAGACACAAGAATTTACTTCTATGGTATGCCAATATCTTATAATAATAA
>NW_019384629.1:755090-762362 GCF_000671375.1 Centruroides sculpturatus
AGTGGGCTGTTTGGTTGGCGACACACTGCACTACTGCGCTCTATGTAGCAATGCAACACTGGTCGTGATGGCGTACACAAAACTAACTTGTTCAATATGTTATTAAAAAAAATTTTTTTAAACTTTGCGTCAACTTTACAAAATAAAGGACAAAATGCCTATTTTAGAAAATAAATAAAGTTAAAGGACAGAGCAGTGAAATAAAGGACTGTCCTCTTAAATAAAGGACGTATGGTCACTGTACTTATAAGTGAAGTTGCAACCTACCACAGGCTAATGAATTTTCCAAACAGCCTTCAGTAAGTTGCAGGTAACCTCTACCTAGTCTAATATTTTTCAACCTTTTCTAATAGTAGTACCCAACTTTGTAATTCTTTCTTGTACAAATTATATAAAAAATAGGAGAAACATGTATTTATAATAAGTATTAATTAGTTTAAATTGTATACAACATTTTCAATAAAATGATTATAAAGGTATTAACAACATAATTTGGTGGAAAAATAAGTTTTATGGTGCTGCTCATGACTACATTTTGTGGCAACCTAGAATGTCATGGCAGCCTAGTTGAAAAATCACTGACCTAGCTCAATTCTTAAATAAAAATGTTATTGTTTAATAAACACATTATGATTATTATTATTATTTAAAAATGGAATTATTGTAAACATTAAAGTTAGATAATGCAAAATGATAAGCAAGCAATCATACAACATAAAAGTATGTATTCTAAATACACTAAATCATTAGTAATACACTATCTTTTCCCTAAATATTCTGTATTGAAATAGAGGGCATCTTATATGATATAAAATATAGTAATTCAAATTAAATATTTCTGAAATAAAAACTTGATGTTTCTTGATATTGAAGTCAAAGATATTTGCTGTGTATAAAATGCAAGAAGTACAACATTACAAAAATAACAACAGAATAAAATGCTAACTACATAACTTTAAACTTATATTTTAAAATATTTAATTTTAAATAAAATAAAGTTTAAAAAGAGCATTATATATATGTATATATATTATGCTCTTTTTAAACTTTATTATATGCATATATATATGTATATATATTATGCATATAATTTTAAAAGTATTTACTTGAAAATTTATTACATCTCGAATAAGAAAAAATTCAAATGATAAAAGCTTGATTTGACTTGGTTTTTTTTATATGATTATATACCATATTTACTCACATATAAGACAAGATTTTTATTCAGTTTTCACTGCTTCAAAAACATAGGTTGTCCTATATGCAAGAGTGAAGGATTTTTTGTGTTTTTGCAATTATTTTTGTAAACCATATATTTGCATCTTTTATGTTTAATTAAAAACAAAAGTATTTTATCTGGGTCATTTCAATCATTCTTGTGTATTGTCAGGAGTAAAGATAAATAGCAACAGGAAAAGCAAAGCTTTTGAATAAAATTCCAAAATCACACAGGAGCCCGATATAATCCATTCCCACGTGAAAACAGATGATTATTCAAAGAAACTCATCAGTGTAATTGTTGGAGAGTGGATTTGATTGTTAAGATATGGCTAAAAAAGGTTCCCATTGTCCAGCTTTACATGAACAAATTATGTTGTCAATTTTACAAGATTTTTTCTTAAAGTTTAAAATGCCAGTAATTTTTGCAAGACAATGTGTGCAATTGATATTTTATTTGTGATTAAACAAAATAAGATTAGAATTGCATTAATAAATCTAATTTTCTTTATTTTGATCTTTAAAGTCACATCTCATCCTATATGTGCAATTGTCTTATACGTGAGTAAATATGGTATATACTGGAAGTATGAANATGTTTTACTATATCACCCAGAAAATTGTTTTTCACCCCCCAAAATATAAATTGTTACTAATTGCCCCCACAACATGGAAAAACACCCACATGGGGCGATATCACCCCCGTTGAGAAACACTGATTTACATGAGATAAGTAAAAAAGCAATATAAGTAGCATTTATAACATTAAACACAAAGTCCATTCCAACTCAGCACTGTGGACAAAATATATACTCTCTAGAACCTGTAAACAGTGCGTAATGTGTATATATATAATATATATCGCGATTGGCAAACATTTTTGAACATTAGTCTTGCCTCAGGGGAGGTAGCTGCAGTTCGGCATCTAGCAGGGACTACCTCAGCTACCTCCCCTGATGCACAACCGCGCATGTCAGCAAGACCAACTTTGCCAAAATGACACCTGATCCCATAGAACAACATACACTCCGTCCAGTGAAATTCCTTAACCAGTTGACCTGAAGAAGAATAGCATGAATGTTCGAAAACATTTGTCAACCGTGATATATAATATATATACGCATTACACACCATTTACAGGTTCTAGAGAGTATACATTTATAACATATAATATCTTTGATAATAATATACAGTACATACATTTTCTCTACAGCAAACTTTCAATTTAACAAAGTCTTTTTGAGGAGTTCCCTCAGTTTCATTGAAATAATATTTCACTGTATAACTTTTAATTATTTACTGATACAGTTGCTATTTTTCCATTTCTGTCTTTGCTGCCCTAACCCATGTTTTGCATTACTTGACAACACTATTTCTACATTCCAATTAATAATAATCATTTATAAAAATAATATTAATAAGTTGTTACTTATTTATTTAATCAATATAATAGTAAACAATTTTAAATAATAATAAAATAAGAAAAAATTTAATCAATGTTAAGACAAAAAAAACAACATAATTTAAAATAATACAGAGTAAATTAATAATAATTATAATAATAAACACATTTTTAATATGCAAACTGTGCTTAAACTAATTGATCACTCATGCTAAGGTGTTCTATGATGCATCAAGGCTGTCCTCACAACATGCAAAATATTCTATTGTTTTGAGATTTGTAAGCTTATTTTATTTTATTTTTTTGGTAATGTATTCAATTTGTCCCTTTTGAGTGCATAGTTTTATTTTCAATAAAAAGTCTGTTTTGTGTCAGTGAATCGAATACACCTTTATTATATTACATTATATCAAGTTTAAAGAATGCAATTATAAACTATATAATCCTTCATTTCAAATTAGTAGATTATATTACTAATAAACTTTCTTTTTTAAATTTTCTATTAGAAAACTTTAAAACTAAGTTCCTCTGAAGATGGATTTGGCAATCCAAAAAGTATTTGGGATGTTATATGTTAATTTCTGAATCCAATAAAAATATGTTTCTTTGCAGTATTATAATAAATTATAACTTGTTATTTTTTTTTTTGCTAATAAATTATTTATTAATACAGTAGAGCATCGTTTATCCGAATCAATTGGGGACTGGGGTTGTTCGGATAACTTATTTTTCGGATAACCAATTATGTACGAAAAAATATATTAATTTATCCCATCTTGACATTTTTCTCCATTGCGTGTCGCTTCGCATTGAATTTTTGTCGATGTTAAGCCTAACTAAGACTATTATATTGTTAAAAATTATTTTTTTATTTTGTACGAACAAAATAAATATATTGAAAAATATAAAAACAATAAAAAAGTTATACTTCAGAAGTTAATTTAGTATCAAAAACATAAAATATTTGAGTAGCCGAAGACATAGCCAAAGATTACAGCGCCATAGCACTGGCGAAAATTTAAATTTGTCGACTGGAATTCCTTCGGATAACCGACGCTCTATTGTAAATAATAATTACCACTAAAATATATTGTTTTCTTTTTTAAAACAACATAAATTTACAAATGAAACTATAATCAGGAAAATACAGTATAAATAATAAAACACGCCTTGCTTTAAAGTTTTAACAATTTAATGATTTTAAAAAATTGTATCTTTGCTGAAGTTTTATTTGAAGTTTCGCTGCAAAATCAAGCCTTTAAAAACTGAAAATATTAATTTGTTGGAAAACATATTCAATTAAAAATAAACAAATTAAATTAAGATAATTACAAATCACTTTTTAATAACTTTAATTGCTTGTGATTTTTTGTGCTATATTTTATGTAAACTTTATACATTGCTATAGAACAAGAATCATAACTTTTAAATATTTATCCGAGTATCCAAGTACTTAATTAATTGAGTAAAGACAGTAACCTATTATCTGAATAAAAAATAGATACCCAATATTCAGCTCTAACCTATAATCACTTATTTCAAATTAGCCATTTGTTAACAAGAATTTCTGATATTAATTACACTGTATATTGATATACAACAAAGACTAAAACTTTAACAATAAAGCAAATTACAGTGGTACCTCAGGATACGAAATTAATCCGTTCCGAAACTGAGATCGTATCATGAAAATGTCGTAAGGTGGATCATCTTTTCCCATACGATTACATGTAAAACCAAATAATTCGTTCTAACGCGAAAAACATACTCAAATTAAAGCCAAGTAATACATTTAAAAAAATAACTGTAGTAAGAAAAACAAATGAAAAATGCGAACTAATGTAACGTCGTATAGTGAGTTTTTGTTCGTATCGTGGAGCAAAAATATGTTCGAATTTCATGTCGTATCCTGAAAATTTCGTATGCTGGGGCGTTCGTAACCTGAGGTACCACTGTACTGTATATATTTTAAATAATCAAATTATTCAATAATCAATAAATAATGTGATTTCTTGAGCAGAAATTTAATTTCAACTGTAATTCAGTTGTAATTATTTCAACAAAATTTTGGAACTGAGAATTAAAAACACTTTTTTTATACACTGTCTATAACGTACAATTATAAATAAGCTAATATTGATACAATTACTACTGATTTTACTATGATCAAACAATAGATTTACACAAAAGCAAAATCAAGACATATAATAAATTATTTTTGTTTTATTACAATAATTTAAGAAAGAGTTTTTGTATAATCTAATAAAATTTTTGGTACTTTTCCATTGTACCATTGCATGTCACATTCTGATGTCAAGCCCCATTGCATAGCATCACTTTGTATCAAGAAAAAATGCTAGCCAATTATTTTACATATTTAACTTTAACTTACTAACTCATCACTTTTTTCCATGTTTGGATTTTTATATGTGATACAATATTAAAAAAATTTGGTACTTTCTGTTACACCTCTTCACATCTGCCATGTCCCCATGTTACAATATACTTGTCAGGTTGCAAGTCGTTGCATTGCTTATGAAACAACAAAGATTAATTGCATTATGAATTCAGATGAATTTAAAGTGTGCAAAAATTAAAATATAAGTAGCAATTATTTGTTTATTTTGAAAGTATTTTTTATTTTCATACTTTATATTAGAATTAATTATTTTTAAGAAAAGATTTGTTTTGTAAATAATTCAGTTACTTGTTGGTTTGCAAATTACTCCATTGGTTCAGCATTTCAGGTTAGACATACTATTGAGGAGAATGATATATTTGTTCATTATTTTCTATTTGTATGGGAATAAAGATGATATTTTTTTGTACTCTGCAGAAATATGATATATTACATCCTAAATATTTTTTCAAAAAAGGAAATATAATGTAGTTTTGCTAAATATGTTTAAAGCAAGTTGGAGTTATAACATATAAATTTTAAGTGTGCTTTTGGTATGCAGATTAATGATGTGGATACATAGATGCCAAATCAAAGCTTAGTTTTGTCATTTCTTTTAGATTTGAGTTTTGTAGGCTTGAGGAATTAGTATCAAAAAACTTGTCTCACCTAAGTTTTGTCAATTAGTCTCACCTAAGCTTTGTCTGCAACTTTTACATGTGAATCGTTATTTTAAATGAAGAAACATAAGTAGCACTCCTTGAAATTATCATTCAAGTAAATGTTTACTATAACAAAATTAATAAAATATATTTAACTGTAAGTTCTCAGTAAAGTCATTTTGGTTAATTTGAAATATATTTTGATTTTTTGAATAGTAGTTATTCTTCATTCTTTAAATTGCTTTCCCTAATTGTACTTTTCCAATGCTGGATTAATGGAGACATACAATGAGTCTATAGCATATACAGTTGACCCCTGTATAACACAGTAGATATGTTCCGTTCTTTATGAATCCATTTTCTACGAGTCCAGCCAATCACAGCCCGCACGTATGCAGTTTATGGACTACGGCTGTTTGAAAGGTTTCTTCCATAAAATTAATCGATTCTAGACTAATTCGACTCAACATTTCTAAAATACGTATAATTTTTTGGGAATAATCCATATAAACTATGCTATAAACAAAAAACTTGTAGGATTACTTACCGAGTGTGCACCGTTTGACTATGCAATTGCTTAAGCTTGTTTTCATCGTGGAGCTTGTCATCGAATGGCACTCGCATGCTTCCTGATAAATTATTTTTTTTGCGAAAAATTCGCTGAAGTTTGGAGACATCATTAATATAAATATAATTTTTATGGACGTTAAATGATAAATGGTTTTTAGTAGGTCCGCTGCTCGTTTAAACTCAACGGTTTGTACAATATCCGCTATTGGTCTAGATTTGACCAATCCTGTCGCGACACGAGTCGGCGATGATGTTTTACTGAATTATATGAGTTTTTTTAGCATGTTTGTACGAATACTGTCGCAATATTTTTGCCGTGATATAGGAATCCATGTTATGGGGGGGTCGACTGTAGTGTAAAATGACATTTTTACTAATCATTTAAATTCCTTTACAATGATCCATTACAAATACTGAATTTATCATCATTACTGGATTACACTATTAAGTAATTTTTATAAAATTAGAAAAGCTGTTAAAATATTGTAAATAATAAGCAAGCTACTCTTTAAACATATACACCACAGTAAATCTGCAATTCTATCAAAGTCAAGTGACTACTTTAAATTAAAATGAGATTAACTAAAAAAAATCAATATGCTTTTGAAATATTAACAAAATTTAGCTGAAAAATTTATCAATTTATCAAATATAAAAAGTCAAAACTATGATATTATACAGTACATAAGATGCAACTTTTAGGAAAACAAGGAAAAAATTGCCCTATGTCTTATAAGTACAGTGACCATATTTTTTTGGGGAAAATAAAGGACATATCGATGAAAATCAATAATTAACCTTATAAAATTCATAAGTTTATAACATTTATTATAAAAATAGTAGCATACAACAATGCATACATTAAAATTTTAAACAATCTGAATTATTACACATACACACATTGTAAAAATTTAAATAACATTAATTTTGATACTTTTCACTAGAATTAATATTTTTATAGCGCCGTTTCACGCTTTAAAGTCATAAAATTCCATACAGTTCATTTGAAAGTTGTATTTGAC
>NW_019384629.1:763611-773423 GCF_000671375.1 Centruroides sculpturatus
GATTTTATTATTTACTTACAATTAAAGTTTTTCATTTATAAAATTATTATTATAGATGAAGTATGATTTTGTGTAACAAAATCATACTTCAACTAATCAACACAAATTTGTTTTGAAAGTTATACTAAATTCTAAAGAAACTTTAGTTTTTCAGGTAAATAAAATTTATATTTACAGGAAATTTTCCTTTCTCCAATATTTTAAAACAAAATTATTTGAAATTATGTTATTTAGAAGAATCAGTTTCACCTCAGTTCATGTTCACCTGATATTATTTAAATTAGATCAATCACAAGGCAAAATGGCATGTATTTTTGTTATATCAGGAGCCAACTTCTTTGAAACAGACTCTAGTATGTTTGTAGAAGGCATTGTATTACTCAAAATACAGAAAACATGCATCAAATTCCATAAACTGCTGAATCTTGTCCTGTGTTTAATGACATTTGAATCTAGATGGTAGAATTTTACTTACATTTTTTCAATATCTAAGCATGGTACTGTACATAATTAATTTCACTTTAACTTTTTTAGCTAAAGATAAAAGAAGCAGCAAAGAAAGTAAAAAACAAATATGGTATCACCAAAGAATTCAATGCTATCAAACACCAGAAACTTGCAAAAAACTATTTATTTATTTAATTTTACATAAGTAATAGTTGTTTCTGGCAACACAGGATTACCACCTCCAAGCAACAAGAAAGAAAAAAATTACAACCCCATAAAAATTGCAAAACAAATTTAAAAAGTAAGAAAAATACATCATTTCACAGGTACATAGTGTTTTTACAAAATTATTCATATTAGTAATACTAGGGTAAAAGAACAAACAATATGAGTCATTTGCTCTAAAATTAAGGTAATGTAAAGAAGATAAATTATGACTAATATGAGTAGGGACATGGACACCAATAATATTCATAAGTATAGGACCATTTAAAACTTAAATAAACATATATTGCCCTATTATTTAGAGGGAAAGCTAAGGTGCAATTGAATTGATAGATTTCTTGCAAGGTAAATTACTGTTTGTTAAACAAGAAGCACACTTTATTGAATACCTTAATAACTTTGTCTATAAGAATGTCAACAGGTGAATACAAAATAAAAATGCAATAATCAATTAATGGCTGGAAGTTTGTAAAAAATAAAGACCTTAAAACAGTCCTAGACAAAATGGATCCGCTGCCAAAAAATACCACATCTACTTGCAAGTAGTTTAATAATCTTATCTACATGGTCTTTGAATTTTAGCTTAGAATCAAAAATAACAAATTAAAATCTAAACTAGTGTAATTTACAAAAACATAACTCTTCTCAAACTGCACTTACTAAAAAAATAACTACCCTTTACTAACCTTTAACATGCAATCTATTTTATTAACGTTAGATTATGTTAATAACATAGACTGCATGTTAAAGGTTAGTAAAGGGTAGTTAAAAACATAACTAGAATTGTTTTGAAATTTTTCAAATTCCTCTGGAGTGTAAAATCATAAAAATATATAATATATTAAATTCAAAAACAATACAAAAAATAAATAAAAAAAATACAATATAACCAACTTAGAAATTAAACAAAATTAAAGACTTTATTTAATTTCTAATTAATTTTATGATTGATCAAGACAATACAACCATAACTGCAAAATATACTCTACCATATTCAGTATTATAAATCTAATAAAACTTTAGTTTTATAATTTGTATTCCCTTGATCAATTATAATTATTAATAATCTAACTCTACATAAAGTAACTTAAGGAAAGATTCCCCTGCCTCCATATCTACACCTTGGTTAACTGCTTTAATGTTGAAATTGCAGAAGTTACTACACTTAAATCTCCATCTGACAATGCTTTTTCTAGTTTAGGCACTGCTGCTGAACTAATATGCCAATTCTGTAACTGATTCAAACAATGTTGAAAGGCTAATACGGCAAACTTTCTTACTAAAGGGTGTGAATGATTCAGTTTTTCTTCTATTAAATTTTGTACTGTAGGAACCATTTCATGATTGATTAGATGGCAAACAGTTATAAGAGCCATACATATTTCTGCAATATTTGAGCTTTTCAAATCCTTTTGTATTGTATTTATTAGAAGAATGACTAATTCATGATCTTTGTTTCAAAAAATACTGGCTGCAACATAACCTATCATTTTCTGATGAAGATTTCCTTGTTGAGCTAACTTTAAAGAATGGATGTAAGTAAAAGAACAATCATAGCCAAGAGTTTCACAATACATGGCATATAATAAGCACTCTTCAACATCATCCAAAGTAATATTAGGTTGAGTAAGTTGATTTTGAAGAAAAAGCAATTTATTTTTTATTAATTCATCTTCTTCATGTTTCGAAGAAGCAATTCTCAGTCGCTCAACGAAATCTCCAAATCTCTTCCTATTACCGATCATAGGAAGGAGAAACCTTCGATGACTACTTCCACTCGTTAAAACTCTTTGTAATGATTCTAATGTTTTCTCCATCTATTAAAACTTACATCTAGCGAGATGAATTAAGTTATTAACAACATTTTATACAAAATAAATTTTATGCTGCAAAGAAATAAAAGCTGCTATGTATTTAAAATTACTGTAATGGACGGCGCCATTTTTCTTTAGATTGCGTCCTCTGGCGTGTAAAAATAATAAAAACTAAATATCTAAATTTTCGATTTCGTTAACAAAAAATTTTTGTAAATTTAATATATTTATTTGTGTATAACAGTTATTTTACCATATTATTTATTTATTAGTGACATTAAATTAATAATGTTTTAAAAATTATTTAATAACTATTGAAAGTACTATTATTTAATAACTATTTAACAATTATTTAATAACTATTAAAAAAATATTAGCTTGGATAATATAACAATAAAATATTAATAATTTTCCTGTTTGGTACAGTTTTCTAGAAATACACTGCTAATATTCCTTGTTGTTCTATTTCTCTGTTTAGGACCCCTATCTAGAAAACAAAAGTGTTTCCCATAGAAAGTCTCCCAGGTGCATAGATCAGGGATGTCTAAACTTTTCGATTGGCGGGCCAAATGAATAAGTCGTGGAGACGGGTTACAATTTAAAAAAGTTTCATTTTATAAATAATGAATTTTAAAAATGAAAACAGAAATTAATTTTTGAATTTTACTCTCAATATTAATTTAAACAATTTTAGTTTTAAACTCTTTCCATACTCTGGGCTATAAGAGAACTATGACCATTACGTGTTCAGCCAGGCCCACAATAGAGGGTTCGACACAAAATTTTTTTTACAACGACATACCCAATCATTACGTCACTGGAGTTAGCGGAATTTACAACACGTCGCGTCGCGTCAAACAATAAATAGTGCATGTTGCAAATTCGTTTCCTTTGTAGTTAGAATTAAGGATCGAAAAACAACCGATAACTTTATTCGATTAGAAAAGAAGGTAGAAGTTACTTTTAGATCAGGGGCCACCAGACTACGGCCCGCGAGGTCAGTTCATCCGGCTCGCCCCCGCACTGTGCTACAAATGAGCCGAAATATAATTATTTATATGTAGATTGTATAAATTTACTATTTACAAAAATATTTATATAACTAACTTATTTTGTTACTATGTACAAAAAATTAAAATCAGTGTAAGTAAAAATGCCCAAATTCATCAAATCGGATTTTTGCATCTGACAGTAATATAATTTCTAGGAAAATCAGTGAAATAAAAAATTCTACGACTTATTGCAACTTTGGATATCAACACTTTTTGTTTAAGTACTGTACATGCAATGAAGTTTCTAAGAAAAGCGACACCAGTCTCCTGCAGCGATCGTGTTTTAATTTGCATTGCCGTTAAATGTTATTGCTGTTGCCTTCTTTGATAACTTTTTAGTAAATAAATATGTTTGCTGTCTTTATTTTTTGTATATTCAGTGTATTGTATTGAACAAAATGGTTATGCAGCTCGCACTCGTCATTCTCTCAGTTATCTGGCCGGTTGTGAAAAAAGTATGGCGATCCTGATTTTAGATCATTTTGTTATACACTATACAATATTTTAGAATACTGTATAGTGTATAAATAACAAAATGACTTAAAAATCACATACGTGTTAGCTCATATACTTCACATTGAACAAATTTGGCAAAGGAGGACTGAAATTAAACCTTATGACCTCTAGATAGGCAGAAAACTATATTTTTAAAAAAGAATATATTTCGACTCAATCGAATTGTTAACAATTTTAGCGATTTTCGATCAATTACGTGACCAGTACTATAGGCTGTACATAAATTATGTTCGCATTTTTCTTGAAAATTTTTACTCCTCCTCCTCCTCTTGTCCCAGTTTGTCCAAGTTTCGTAACCCCGGGGTCCCGTCTTCGGACGTCCAACAAAACTCGACCTCCCTTAAAACCTTTATCATTTTAACGAATGATAGTTACCATAATTATATAGAAACGAAACATACAAGTAATTTTGAAATAAATATAATAAAATGCATAAACTGTATAAATTTTAATGAAATATACTGACATCCACTGAAGCACAACCCTCCCCCCTTATCCGACTTATTTTAAAAATGTTGAATTTTTTATGAACGAACACAAGAATAATTTAACGTATAAAAGCTTGATTAAATTGAATAAAACATTGGAGGTCGTGAGTGTTTACCAAGGCACGTGATCTACAATCTCTACATTGTTGTAACAACATAGCGACTTACACGATTTGGTGCTTTGTTAAATATTTATTCTAACTATTCGACCTTTCTTTGCTTTTAACGAGTCTTTCTTCTGTATTAAGTTACCGATTCGAAAGAAGTGTAAAGAATTTTGGACAAGCCATTTAAGAAAACTAATCGAGATAACTTCTTTAAAATTACGTTGAGTTCAGCAAATAATATTTTTTGTAGAAATAATAATTAAGCTACACATAATAATGATAAAAATAATATATCTACCAGAAATATTGTTTTTAAAAGTTTTGTCACAGACATAAAACTTTTCTTTAATAAAATACTAGCTGCGTTCGGGCTTTATAGAAGTGGGGGATTGGTGAGATTAACTTGGGAGAGGTTAATAAAAACAATAGTCTTATTAACTAAAATTTACTGTACATTTATTGACCTGAGTTATTTATAATAATCAAACTGCAAAACACAGACACACACAAATTGCTCGGGCTAGAGTTAACAGGGAGTGAGCTTTATGGGTGTTTGGGAGAGAGATTCCACAGTAATTTTTCTAGGATTTCGAAGAATATTCATGCCAAATTTGATGCGAATATGTTGAACGGTATAGAATCCTTTACCTAAAAAATACATAATAAGTAAAGAGAGTAAAGAGAGAATGGTCTTTAGGAGTAGTTGGGGTAGGAAACCCTACAGTATTTTTTCTAGGGTGTTAAAAATATTCATGTCAAATTTGGTGAGGATTGTTGAACGGTATACACACTTACCATGACTAAAAACCGGTTCTGGTAAATAAATATCAACTTTACTAAGCGTCTGTCCTTGACTTTTGTTCATTGTCATGGCGAATGCCAGGATGATGGGAAATCGAAATCGTTTAATTGTAAAACGAAAAGTGTTATCGCTTGGAGTTAATGGTATCTGAGGAAGCCTATAAATGTACTCTTTTAGATGCAGTTTTTTGCATTTTTGCGAGAAATCGAACATATTTTATGACCCATTTAAAAATTCTCTAATTAGGCTCTCGGAAGAGCGGGATCTAATTCTTGCACCCGATGAAAACGGGTAAGATCAACTATAATCTATTAATCTTAATCTTCGCTATCGTTACTTTTTGCCCGAGCAACGCCGGGTTCATCTGCTAGTATTTGAATAAAGAATGCACTAATAAATATTAAAATTTTTTTGCCAATCTGAAACCGTGTCGCTATTCTTTTTGTTGTTTAAGCACTATAAAGTGCAATTAATCGACCACTAGGTATCCTTTCATCCTTTTAGTTTTTATTTAGTTGATTAAATCAACTAAATAAAAACTAAATCAACGTTAACATTTTCAGGATAAGTTTGAATCAGCAAGCAGTCCCTCCTCTGTGGCATGCAAATCAAACAAGAATAAAACGTTTTTGGCAATGCTTTGTAAACGTTTGGCTTATATAGACTAAGCTCTTAAAAATCTTAACTTTGGCTTATATAGACTAAGCTCTTAAAAATCCAAGATTGGAAAAATCTTTCTGTATGAAATTCTTCTCTTGGAATATTTCATAGCTTCTTGTGCAATTCCATCTTTAATGCCCTCACGTCTTTGTTTACTCCTTTTTTTCTGTGCTTTTGTTATCAACATATGAAAGTCTATCTTTTGCTTTTATTTCTAAATTATCAAAGGTGTTTCTCAGTTTTACGGTGTAATTGCTAAATGATATAGAAAAATTTTCACAACTATCTAGTTTTATGTGCTGTTTTGGAGCTTAGTTGTTTTATAAAACAACTTTAAAACTATTCCAGAGTTCCAACATGAATACAAATTCTTCCATTTTTTTCCCTTGAAATATCCCAGTTTTCCTTCTTGTTTCGTTTTTCTTTGGTAACATGAGTAGGCCTATACATATATTATTTCTAAAACATTAATCAGTGAGTCTTAATTCTTTTCTGTAGACAAAATTGTATTTGCATGTGCTTCACATTTGATTTATGATAAAGATTTTATTAGTGATGAATACATGACTTCATCATAGCCCTTCATTTGTTAGAAGAAAGAAAAAGTGTACGTTTGCTAAGGTAGCAAAGAAATTGACATCACTTGAGCAGCAATCTACTGTAGATTGCTGCTCAAGTGATATCAATTTCTTTGCTACCTTAGCAAACGTACACTTTTTCTTTCTTCAAACATGTGCCAACTAAGTGATCTAATTGATTTAGTGAGTGCCCAGCAAATGAAATGAAGACTGTATATTTAGTTTTAACAAAATATTCTGCTTTAACAAAAAACTTGGCTCCCCGATTTCATTCAATGGTATCAATGGCGTATTCCGAATTTTCAGAATATGGCTGCTGTTCAAGGCAGATTCGAAGGTATCAAAGCACGTCCCCAGTCGTTTTTTGGATAATGTTACTCTATCTCAGAATTACTTTAGTTACCTAACTTTTTACATCATTCTTTTTCTTTAGTTTTTTAAAATTGTTAAATGGAAGACAGAAAATAGATAATTTTGAATTTATAGAATGATTATAAATTATACAAATTAATGATTTATACTCGTTTTATTCCAAAAAAAGAAATAGAAAAAGTAAAAAAAAATACATTTTTTATTTCCACTATAAATGATCGAAATTAGTTAATTTAAATTCTCATGTAATTATCTTTAGTGTGTGCTCCACACTTTTCGGCATGTGTCTCCGAGAAATATTAGTTTAAATTTTCTGATTATATGATTACTTTCTGTCATTGAAGTCATGCGATATGCATTAGCATATTTATTTTGATTTTAAAGTAGCAATAGTGATTACTTTGGTGTCAAGGGATACTGCAGAACAATAAACCCCCCTGGATACAATCCTGCGTAGCATTGTACTTTAGTTTAGTACTCAGAAACATAGTTATCTTATGCTCCGAGCAAGATGTTTTCACTTACAAGGACAAGTTCCAGATAGTGTCATTTATTGGTAGCTCAAAGCAACAAAAATTTCCTAGCAAAATCGATAATATCAATGTATGACTTGTTTTCTTAAAAATATATATATTTTTTAGTAGGCCTGTATTTATCAAAATACTCGTAGCAACAGAAACATTTGAATTTGGAGGATTTACATTTTACATTTAAATTTACTTTTATAGTAGACCAGGCCAGGCACATGACCTCTGTGCATAACCAGATATGACAGATGATACGGCAAAGTAAATGTTCAGAAATTTATCTTCTGTGAAACTGTGTTTAATTGATCAGTGCTTAAAAATTTTTAAGCTTATTTTTTTATTAATGACGAAATTTCACTAACGAAAATTAAGAAAATGAGTCCTCCTAAAAAATTGAGCAAGTTTGTATTGATAATTAGTGTAACCAGTCAAATTGGGCTGGTCTACAATTTAATTTTTAAAGTAAACAAATCCGGTGAAACAAACGAACAAATTGCTCTCAAGAGAGTGAGACCTCAAACTTCTTGAGGCCCTAAGCTGTAGCTTAGGTAAATCCAGCCTGTTTATCTCTTTTATGGTAATTTATGAATAGAAATTTCTGCGTAACATCAGGAACAGTTCATTAAACAAAACAATTATAAAGTAAAACAAAAAAAATATCATAAAGTCTCTATTCTTCATTCCTACTTTAAAACCAATTATCAAAAATATCCGCTTAAAACGTAGTTTTTCTAAACACTTTTCGAATTAAGTCAGGTATTTTAAATGATGAATTTTCATTTTTCAAAAAGACATCCATAAATTACGTAAGTTTAACACAAAAGAGAGTGGATATTTTTGAGAATATCACAAAGTATAAATTTGTTATGGAGCGTTAGAAGCAGCGTTGTCAAGAGGGGAAGGAGCTGGAGAGTTTTACCAGGCCCGAAGAAGTAGGAGCCCCTTAGTGGTTTCTACTTTATAAATTAACGTTAGTTTATTTAAAAATTAAAATCTTTAAGACTGCTATTAATAAAGAAAAAAAAATTCTACGTATTTCATTTGTTCAAAAAAAAGACAAAAACGGTTCGCTAAGGGACAAAAGAGACAGGCTCTACTCGGGCCACATATCAAGCTTTCGAGGCCCTGGTTACAAGCAGCAAATAATAAAATCACAGATTCTTAAGAACTTTTAAAAAAATTGTTTTAAATATCTACACTATTATTATAAAGAGGTAATGTTTGTAAGTTTGTACAGTATGTACTCTCCGAATCTAATCATCCGATTTCAAAAATTCTTTTACCAATATTTATAATGGAACTTCAGGGTAGACATAGGCTGTATATTATTCTGTTAAATATTCATATAAATTAAAAGATATCATCTAGGTAAGCTTTATATTTTTGCTGTCAGCGGGTGGCGAGGGGCAAGACGCGTACTTATACGAGATAGGTAACTGCACGGTGCAGTCGCGTGGTCGGCGAGATAAGCAGTGCACGTGTCCGAACTTATATAAAATAAAATAAAAATATATACAAAAAACGCTAAAAATTTTTCCTGCGACTTTCATGTACATGTTAAAAAAATTAACAATGAAAATTTATGTGATTTTTGAATAAAAATACTTACTTTGGGGTATAGTGGGTGATCAGTTAACGAACAGTTCGGACTGCGAACAAATCGGAGAACGAACACTTTCGCAAAAGATTTTTATGTTCGAACAACGAACACCTCACAGAACAAACACAAGAGAAGTGACGTAAAATAGTGAATGCCGATTGGTCTTCTCTTGTCTCCAGGTGACAATTCGAAACCTTTCGGAGCTCGGGAAACATCGACATCGACGCTCAACCCGATACTGATCGAATAATTCGAACTTTGAAACCCTCCCTTGTAATTCCAGCCTTTTGCTTAAATTTCTGACAAAGAATTTTATATAGTCTTCACGAGACTGTCAGGCGAGCGTTTAACTGTCCCATCGAATATTCGTTAACATATTAAAACCAAATTTCGAATTTCATCCGGGCCTCACATTTATATAATTTTTTTTTGCGCTAGTTAATTTCTGTTCTTTGAATTTTTTAAAGTGCTTTTCTGAACTTTTTATTTAAAAAAGAAACTGATAATATTATGAAGCCTAAAAAGAGTGAAGTGTCAAGAACTGTGCTCACCATAGAAACCAAGAAAAAGATAATAGCCAAGATAGAGATAGTGGGTGTGGATATAGTGATTTTTATTATATAT
>NW_019384629.1:773570-780911 GCF_000671375.1 Centruroides sculpturatus
TATATATAATAAAAAGAATTTAAAAAGATTTTTTAATACTCGTTAAATCTCTCCATTTATCAATTTCTCTTTAAAATATTTATTCTATATAAAAGTATATAAAATACTTGCTTCAAATCGTTACGAACGTTTTTCTTTCAGGAAAAAAATAAATAAATAGACCCCCGATACCACCGTTTCTTTTATGATTCGTCACGAAATCTTTGAACAAAAATTTCGCGGCGATTCATAAATTCTCAATAATTCACAAATTAAATATAAAATGTTTCGATATTGCCTATATCTCTAGTCAAATTACTTTATATCTAATTATTAAATTGGTCTCATTATAGTCCGATAATACGGCATATTGTTTGGTATTTGCCTATATAAATTGTCTGAGGAGCTCGGAATCGAATCCGACCAAGCATCCCCCAAAACTTTTTTGGGGAGCTGTTTGTTGGATCATTTGGATCCCGACCTCCACAAAGGTGAGGGCTGTACCATTGTGGGGCATGGCCGAACCCACGATAAATCTGAGAAAGGTTCTCTTAATGACCACAGAAAGAATTTAAAAAAGACAAAAAACTTAGAATAGATGGTAAAATCCTAACTCAAAACTATTCATGAAAACATAGTAGGAGCGAATTTTGAATTCCAAATTATAACTTTGCATATAACTTTATTGTTGCATAAGAATTTATCATTATTATAATAAAATCATAATTGGAAAAACGAAACCATAAACAAGTCATTTTTAAATTTCCTACACAGTATATTCAAATTTTGAAAATTCAGTTTTGACATACCTATTTAATAAAAATGCTGGAAAGCTATTATAAATATAACAATAAAATAAAAATTGAAAAATAATTGTTTAGATTTATAAAATAGGAACCTAAATTTGATTTACGGTATGTTTAGGGCCGTCGAGAGAAGCTGGGGAATTTTCCTCGGCCCGGAGAAAACTTAGGGGTCATAGTGATTTTTAAGACTGCTTTTTTATGAATAAAGAAACCTTCTACGTATTCAAATCTCTTCGCCTTTTGCCTCTGCACCCTATAAGAGGCAAATGGATATGCTCTACAGCCGGGTCCCATCCCCATACAAGCTCCCGACGGCCCGTTATACGTTTCTACTTTTAGAAGAGATTTGATAAAATTCAAATAATCGTAGTCTGTAAAATAATTCTGAAAGACATTTTCAATAGTGTTTAGTTATCTATAAAAATAAATCTGTCAATATTATCTACGATACATAAACAATATCGTAATATCGTCATAAAGATTACGATGGATGCCATTTCAAAAATGACATGGTGAATTTAGAAAATTCAATACACAAATAGAGAAATGAAAATATGGTTTATTTCTGATAGCAAATATTATTTATTTGAAATTACATCATAAAAATTATCTTGTCTCGATGATTCTGATAAAAATTATATTTTTATATGCGAAAATCAGGTTATATGTTGATAATTATTTGTAAAATATAAACGATTACTATTTATAGAATATATAAAAACTGTCTTTTTAAAATTGAAATATAATTTTTTCTTCGAAATTTGAATTAAATAGCAATAGACAACGTAATTCAGATTAAAAGTATAAATTTAAATATAAAGTTTTGGTTTTTCTTGGCAAATACAAACATAATTTATTTTTTATGTTTATTTTTTTACAATACAGCCGACCCCCTATAACACTGTTAATTATTCCGTTTTATATAAATTCTATGTTGTACGAGCCACTTAGATTTTACAAATACGTGAGCCGTTCACAGCTCGGCACACGTATTTGTAAAATCTAAGTGACTCGTACAACATGGAATTCATATAAAACGGAATAATCAACAGTGTTATAGGGGGTCGGCTGTATTAATACTAATTAGTGAAAAATCATCGCAAACTCAATCTTTTAGAAAAACTCAAATAAAAAAATGACTACAGTATTATATTAAATGTTAATTAAATGTAGATACTGTAATTATAATTTGTATAAAAGTAGGCCTATATCTTAGGAGTAATAATTATATCATTTGTTCCCTTTAAATTAATTGATTCTGTAAACTGTATATAAACTATAAATTTTGAACTGTTTACATTATAAAATAAATTAAAAATTAATTATAAATTTTGTGCCGTTTAGACTAGACTTTTTAAAAAACTACATAGTCGAGATTAAAATAATATGTATTAGAAGTAACTTCGTTCATATAATACATATTTATAGTTCTGTTTTTAAATTTAGAGAATATTTTAAATTAGGGTAATATATAATTTAAATAATAACTTTTAAATTAAAATTACCCAATAAAATTTAACTTAATACAGGTTACAAATAGAAAATCTGTTAAATAAACAGATAGAATTCAAAATAGGATGAAAGTAAAGTCTCCTATTACTTGAAAGATTAACCTTGATTTAGGAAACTTGATATACTTTAAAAAGAAAGCAATCGAATAAAATTTTTAATTTCTCTCCCATTATATGAATAACATATATTAATCATGATATTATCAATGTGATTTATCAATAAAGAATATCATGGACTATGAACATTTAAAACATCAATTGAAATCAAAATTAATTTCATAAATGCCGGAATTTCTCTTTGTATTTTAATCATATTATTTCAATAAATATTTTTAAAATCAGTATTTTCTACTTATAAAGATGGACCCTACAGGTTACTATCCTTTCTTTCTTTTAATATTATAAGAAAAGTTTGCCAATAATAGAAATCATAGTAATGATTGTAAGCCTTATCATCATTGATTGCGATATTAAGTTAATCTGTTTATCGATATGATATAAGAAATTATTAAAGAATCGTCCAATATTCATAAACAGAGTTCTACTCAAATTTTGGTTTTAAATTCCCTGACCCTCAAGTCCCTTACGGTATGGCACATTAACAAAATAAAACATTACTTGACTTACTACTCACATTACACTATTGCTCCTTCAATTTTTTAACTGGTTATTTTTTCTAATTAACAGTTATATACCTTTCATAATCGATAAATTAGTAAAATTAAAAATAAATTACGAAAGAAAGAATTATGGCATGTCTTCTCTACATAAAACTAAAATGTTTCATTAAATAAAAATAATTTATCCTGTTATTAACCCATGACTGTAAAACTTCATGGCTTTGAAAAAAAGGAAAAAAAATTATTTATTATTAACATATTCTGTATAATCCATGTACAAAAGTGTAAGTTTATTAAATTTGTCCTTTAATTTAATAAATTTTTCAAACTTTATAAAATATAAATACTGGAATAAAAGTTTCAGAAATCAGAAATTGTTTTGTTATGCGATCAAAATTATTAAAATGAAAAATGATAAATACTATTTGAATTAATATTAACGAAGAACCAAAAATGATAAATACTTATCATTTTTTTTCATCAATTCATTAACGCCTGCCCTCAAATTGAAAGTGTAATTGTGTGTGTGTATGAGAGAGAGAGAGAGAGAGTTAAAATATTTCAAAAGATTGTTATCAACGTTAGATTATTAAGAGTATTAGATATTTCTCTCAAAAACTTATAATACTGCATAATTAATACAACAGTTTTAAAATCTAAAAGTATTTTAAAATTTAAAAATAACAATTGATGTTGTTGTATGCTTATATATTTCGTGCACTATAATTTTGGAAAAATTTTCTGTATGTTTAGGAGAAATTTTGGATCCTGAAAATATTCTGCACCCCTTTTCATAAGTAGAATTTACTACAATACTTCTTACTGCCTGCAGACAGCTACACTTGGTCAAACAAATAAACAAGGAAACCAAGAAAACAAATTCCCTGACTTTTTGACAATTTTTAACAAATTCTGACTTTCCATGATTTTTTCTGAACACTAATGATCCCTGACTTTCCAGGTGCGTAGGAACCCTGCATGAAGCATTTTTTTTTCTGTTATCGTGAAACATTCAGATAACTAAATTTTATAAATTTAACTTGGTTTCTCATCCTATGGAAAACTTTCTCAATGGATTTCGGTTTATGCCAAAGCTCATTGAAGAAAGAAGCCATTTGTAATGGACAACTTGACGTCAGCAATAATCATAGGATTACATTTTCATTATGATCAAATGTTTTAAAAATGATACTGAATTAGAAACAGCGTTTATTCTTTTGATATTATCGTTTTCTGTCTAAAATAAAAACAAAAAATTGGTATATACATTTTTCCCTCTTTCCGTCTTAAGAGGACCTTTTTTCTAAGCTCATTGTGGGTTCGGTCAGTGCAACAATGGGGCGGCCGGATGGCGAGGAACGAAACTCGAAATATTTGGAACAGACACTCCCTCGAAAAATTGGTGTTTCTCGAACGGATTCGATCCCGGGTTCTAAAACGGTAAGCTGATACCTTGGCCATTCGACCATCCGTAAATAATTTTATTTTATACTACTTTGTTTTTAGATTTTATCTCTATTAATACAGCAATATTTGCTACCGGAAGCATTCTGAAATTCGAAAAGTAAAAGAGAAAGAGTAAAAATTAATTAAAACTAAATTTTCCCGATTTTAATTGCAGCGAAGAGGTTATTTACAAAATGGAGAATCGATCGATGGAATAAAAAAATACTAAAATAAATTTAATACCATATAGAAAATTTTAAAAATCATTATAAATACACAGAAGCTATTTCAAATAAAATTGTATTTATTATTATTGTATTTATAAGTATTGTGATTTGAATATTTCGTTTAATTTAAGATATTTCCTATATGTTATCAATTATACTAATATCAGTATACATTGCAAAAATTTGTAAACTGTATACATTTTTTAACTTTTTTTACTGATATTTTATATACGTAATATTTTATTCATTTACTGGGAAATATTATATTTATTAATATATGTATTGCTACAGTCTGATTGGATATTTCATCAACACGTTAAAAAAAGAACAACATTAATATGCTTTATGAATGATTTGAAGTTTTATAATTTACATAAATCTATTGTGTCTAAGTATATTTCAGAATTAAATCTGTATAAATTAAATTTAAAAGTTCAGAACAGTTTTAAAATAAAATTATGTTTTACAGTGAATAAAATCGAATAAGAAAAATGCTAATACAGTAGAATCCCGATTACCCAAGACGAATTTATAAGGCAATGCACTAGTTTTCTTATACTGTAATTCATAAAAAAGTTTAAAATAATAACATGCATTACAAAATGATTTGTTTCTGTTACCCTTTATCATTTAACTTCAATGACAGATAAATCATTTATATTAAAATGTAACTACAACAATACACATTTTATTCTTATTATATGTGTTAGCTGTGTAACAATGGATGTAAAAATTGTTGTTCTTATACATGATTACAAATATAAAAAAGATACTTAAAAATATACTCGTATACAGTATAACTCTTTTATATTCGTAATTTTTAAATTATGAATATAAAAAATGGTTAAAGTAGATGGTAAATACAGTGAGGAAATCAAGATTGAAAAGGTTGTTAGGCAGAGGTGTTGCCTATTTTCAACATATACTTGGAAAAGATGATTAAGGAATACCTAGAGGAAGAGAAAGGCAGATTCAGTGCCTAAGGTATGCTGATGTTAATTCTGGCAGAGAGCGAGGGTAAAATGAAAAAAGATCCGGAGTGGACTGGAGAGAGGATGTGCACCCTTCAAAATGAAAATTGTTAACAAAACCAAAGTGCTATGGATCGGAGAAACAGAAAGAAAGGTCCATAAAAATGGGGACAAAGTGGAACAAGTGAAAGGGTTTAGATACCTGGATGCGTGTCTTGACTCTGAGTGCAGAAGTGGGAAAGAAATAATGAGGAGAATTGGTATGGAGAAGGATGCATTTATCAAAATGAAAACAATTTTGTGGAGGCCTCTAGAATTAGAATTGAGAAAAAGGCTAGTCAAAAATGCTACATCTGGAGTGTTTTCCTCTATGGTGCTGAAACTTGGATTTTGGATTTTGAGACAATACGACATTAGAAGAATAGAGACCCTAGAGATGTGGCTGTGGAGAATAAAGTAAGATGAAGCGAGGCATACGCAGGTTAGCATAGCATGGTAAAAGAGGTGGTGCTCACCAGACATGATATAATTAGCAGAAAACTGAAGAAGAAGAATAAAAGATGATCCGAAGTGGCCGTTCGTATTTGTTTTATCCGAGTTTTCGGTTATCCGTAGTAGCATCTGACGGCATTACTTCGGATAATCGGGCTTCTACTGTATATTTAGTGGACAGTAGAATATCCAAATCATATAGGTAACTAATCTTTAAAATTGTGTATAAATTTTTCCTGAAAGTGAATAAAAAAGGAATAATGTATATTTAATTATGATAAACAGACTAGAGACTAAAACATTTTGAAATATTACTACTAATCAATAATAAATTAAAAATAATTATAATTTAGTATCTTAATTCTCTTTAGACTATACAGTATATTATTTTATTAAGAAATCCTAAGCCTATTCATGATAAATTTAGATTTTAACAGATTTAATTTTAATTTAAACAATTTTAAAGAAAGGCAATTTTTAAATGATTACTTGAAATATTCACGTACAAAAACTGATTAAAGCAAAAAATAAGTTCATTAAAAATTAAATTGCATTAAATAAAAATAAAATATAGGAGTAACCATTTCCTCTTAAAGAAACTATTTTAATTGATATTATTATAAAAATGATATTCTGAGAAATAACACTTGCTTTTTAAAAAAATTTATAAAATACTTTCATATTTGTGAATAAATAAATAAAATTATAAAATATTAATGATTCTATTCATAAAATTTTTGAATAAAAATAAATTTCTGTATAAATTGTTTCATTAATCAATGCTGCAGTTTAGAGAATCCTGAAAAACCTGTAAGAAAATAAAATTAATTATTATTATAATTTATATACGTATATTATATTGTAAATATAAATTATTAATTACATATAGGAGATATTTATATATATATATACACACACTAATTTTTATTTTTATACATATGAGTAATACTAGCCTATATATGTACATTTTAAATAAATATTCGTATATTTATGCTTTTATCTACAGTAAGTTCATAATAAATTATCAATATAAAAAACTTTAATATGAAAATTTTAAAACATAACACTTTGAAATAAGGCTTATATCCAAATCGTTTAATCTGAACGAAAGATTCAAATATATTCAAAGTAAATAATTTAAGTAACAATGACATTAATTTTACTACATAAATATTATATTCATGCAATATATTACCAATTTCATGCTGAAAAATTGCAAAGTTTACAAGAAAACTCTAATAAAAACTTTTAAACTTTTCTTCGTAACTAGTTACTTATATATTATATAA
>NW_019384629.1:781578-817132 GCF_000671375.1 Centruroides sculpturatus
TATATATAATAAAAAGAATTTAAAAAGATTTTTTAATACTCGTTAAATCTCTCCATTTATCAATTTCTCTTTAAAATATTTATTCTATATAAAAGTATATAAAATACTTGCTTCAAATCGTTACGAACGTTTTTCTTTCAGGAAAAAAATAAATAAATAGACCCCCGATACCACCGTTTCTTTTATGATTCGTCACGAAATCTTTGAACAAAAATTTCGCGGCGATTCATAAATTCTCAATAATTCACAAATTAAATATAAAATGTTTCGATATTGCCTATATCTCTAGTCAAATTACTTTATATCTAATTATTAAATTGGTCTCATTATAGTCCGATAATACGGCATATTGTTTGGTATTTGCCTATATAAATTGTCTGAGGAGCTCGGAATCGAATCCGACCAAGCATCCCCCAAAACTTTTTTGGGGAGCTGTTTGTTGGATCATTTGGATCCCGACCTCCACAAAGGTGAGGGCTGTACCATTGTGGGGCATGGCCGAACCCACGATAAATCTGAGAAAGGTTCTCTTAATGACCACAGAAAGAATTTAAAAAAGACAAAAAACTTAGAATAGATGGTAAAATCCTAACTCAAAACTATTCATGAAAACATAGTAGGAGCGAATTTTGAATTCCAAATTATAACTTTGCATATAACTTTATTGTTGCATAAGAATTTATCATTATTATAATAAAATCATAATTGGAAAAACGAAACCATAAACAAGTCATTTTTAAATTTCCTACACAGTATATTCAAATTTTGAAAATTCAGTTTTGACATACCTATTTAATAAAAATGCTGGAAAGCTATTATAAATATAACAATAAAATAAAAATTGAAAAATAATTGTTTAGATTTATAAAATAGGAACCTAAATTTGATTTACGGTATGTTTAGGGCCGTCGAGAGAAGCTGGGGAATTTTCCTCGGCCCGGAGAAAACTTAGGGGTCATAGTGATTTTTAAGACTGCTTTTTTATGAATAAAGAAACCTTCTACGTATTCAAATCTCTTCGCCTTTTGCCTCTTTGCACCCTATAAGAGGCAAATGGATATGCTCTACAGCCGGGTCCCATCCCCATACAAGCTCCCGACGGCCCGTTATACGTTTCTACTTTTAGAAGAGATTTGATAAAATTCAAATAATCGTAGTCTGTAAAATAATTCTGAAAGACATTTTCAATAGTGTTTAGTTATCTATAAAAATAAATCTGTCAATATTATCTACGATACATAAACAATATCGTAATATCGTCATAAAGATTACGATGGATGCCATTTCAAAAATGACATGGTGAATTTAGAAAATTCAATACACAAATAGAGAAATGAAAATATGGTTTATTTCTGATAGCAAATATTATTTATTTGAAATTACATCATAAAAATTATCTTGTCTCGATGATTCTGATAAAAATTATATTTTTATATGCGAAAATCAGGTTATATGTTGATAATTATTTGTAAAATATAAACGATTACTATTTATAGAATATATAAAAACTGTCTTTTTAAAATTGAAATATAATTTTTTCTTCGAAATTTGAATTAAATAGCAATAGACAACGTAATTCAGATTAAAAGTATAAATTTAAATATAAAGTTTTGGTTTTTCTTGGCAAATACAAACATAATTTATTTTTTATGTTTATTTTTTTACAATACAGCCGACCCCCTATAACACTGTTAATTATTCCGTTTTATATAAATTCTATGTTGTACGAGCCACTTAGATTTTACAAATACGTGAGCCGTTCACAGCTCGGCACACGTATTTGTAAAATCTAAGTGACTCGTACAACATGGAATTCATATAAAACGGAATAATCAACAGTGTTATAGGGGGTCGGCTGTATTAATACTAATTAGTGAAAAATCATCGCAAACTCAATCTTTTAGAAAAACTCAAATAAAAAAATGACTACAGTATTATATTAAATGTTAATTAAATGTAGATACTGTAATTATAATTTGTATAAAAGTAGGCCTATATCTTAGGAGTAATAATTATATCATTTGTTCCCTTTAAATTAATTGATTCTGTAAACTGTATATAAACTATAAATTTTGAACTGTTTACATTATAAAATAAATTAAAAATTAATTATAAATTTTGTGCCGTTTAGACTAGACTTTTTAAAAAACTACATAGTCGAGATTAAAATAATATGTATTAGAAGTAACTTCGTTCATATAATACATATTTATAGTTCTGTTTTTAAATTTAGAGAATATTTTAAATTAGGGTAATATATAATTTAAATAATAACTTTTAAATTAAAATTACCCAATAAAATTTAACTTAATACAGGTTACAAATAGAAAATCTGTTAAATAAACAGATAGAATTCAAAATAGGATGAAAGTAAAGTCTCCTATTACTTGAAAGATTAACCTTGATTTAGGAAACTTGATATACTTTAAAAAGAAAGCAATCGAATAAAATTTTTAATTTCTCTCCCATTATATGAATAACATATATTAATCATGATATTATCAATGTGATTTATCAATAAAGAATATCATGGACTATGAACATTTAAAACATCAATTGAAATCAAAATTAATTTCATAAATGCCGGAATTTCTCTTTGTATTTTAATCATATTATTTCAATAAATATTTTTAAAATCAGTATTTTCTACTTATAAAGATGGACCCTACAGGTTACTATCCTTTCTTTCTTTTAATATTATAAGAAAAGTTTGCCAATAATAGAAATCATAGTAATGATTGTAAGCCTTATCATCATTGATTGCGATATTAAGTTAATCTGTTTATCGATATGATATAAGAAATTATTAAAGAATCGTCCAATATTCATAAACAGAGTTCTACTCAAATTTTGGTTTTAAATTCCCTGACCCTCAAGTCCCTTACGGTATGGCACATTAACAAAATAAAACATTACTTGACTTACTACTCACATTACACTATTGCTCCTTCAATTTTTTAACTGGTTATTTTTTCTAATTAACAGTTATATACCTTTCATAATCGATAAATTAGTAAAATTAAAAATAAATTACGAAAGAAAGAATTATGGCATGTCTTCTCTACATAAAACTAAAATGTTTCATTAAATAAAAATAATTTATCCTGTTATTAACCCATGACTGTAAAACTTCATGGCTTTGAAAAAAAGGAAAAAAAATTATTTATTATTAACATATTCTGTATAATCCATGTACAAAAGTGTAAGTTTATTAAATTTGTCCTTTAATTTAATAAATTTTTCAAACTTTATAAAATATAAATACTGGAATAAAAGTTTCAGAAATCAGAAATTGTTTTGTTATGCGATCAAAATTATTAAAATGAAAAATGATAAATACTATTTGAATTAATATTAACGAAGAACCAAAAATGATAAATACTTATCATTTTTTTTCATCAATTCATTAACGCCTGCCCTCAAATTGAAAGTGTAATTGTGTGTGTGTATGAGAGAGAGAGAGAGAGAGTTAAAATATTTCAAAAGATTGTTATCAACGTTAGATTATTAAGAGTATTAGATATTTCTCTCAAAAACTTATAATACTGCATAATTAATACAACAGTTTTAAAATCTAAAAGTATTTTAAAATTTAAAAATAACAATTGATGTTGTTGTATGCTTACATATTTCGTGCACTATAATTTTGGAAAAATTTTCTGTATGTTTAGGAGAAATTTTGGATCCTGAAAATATTCTGCACCCCTTTTCATAAGTAGAATTTACTACAATACTTCTTACTGCCTGCAGACAGCTACACTTGGTCAAACAAATAAACAAGGAAACCAAGAAAACAAATTCCCTGACTTTTTGACAATTTTTAACAAATTCTGACTTTCCATGATTTTTTCTGAACACTAATGATCCCTGACTTTCCAGGTGCGTAGGAACCCTGCATGAAGCATTTTTTTTTTCTGTTATCGTGAAACATTCAGATAACTAAATTTTATAAATTTAACTTGGTTTCTCATCCTATGGAAAACTTTCTCAATGGATTTCGGTTTATGCCAAAGCTCATTGAAGAAAGAAGCCATTTGTAATGGACAACTTGACGTCAGCAATAATCATAGGATTACATTTTCATTATGATCAAATGTTTTAAAAATGATTCTGAATTAGAAACAGCGTTTATTCTTTTGATATTATCGTTTTCTGTCTAAAATAAAAACAAAAAATTGGTATATACATTTTTCCCTCTTTCCGTCTTAAGAGGACCTTTTTTCTAAGCTCATTGTGGGTTCGGTCAGTGCAACAATGGGGCGGCCGGATGGCGAGGAACGAAACTCGAAATATTTGGAACAGACACTCCCTCGAAAAATTGGTGTTTCTCGAACGGATTCGATCCCGGGTTCTAAAACGGTAAGCTGATACCTTGGCCATTCGACCATCCGTAAATAATTTTATTTTATACTACTTTGTTTTTAGATTTTATCTCTATTAATACAGCAATATTTGCTACCGGAAGCATTCTGAAATTCGAAAAGTAAAAGAGAAAGAGTAAAAATTAATTAAAACTAAATTTTCCCGATTTTAATTGCAGCGAAGAGGTTATTTACAAAATGGAGAATCGATCGATGGAATAAAAAAATACTAAAATAAATTTAATACCATATAGAAAATTTTAAAAATCATTATAAATACACAGAAGCTATTTCAAATAAAATTGTATTTATTATTATTGTATTTATAAGTATTGTGATTTGAATATTTCGTTTAATTTAAGATATTTCCTATATGTTATCAATTATACTAATATCAGTATACATTGCAAAAATTTGTAAACTGTATACATTTTTTAACTTTTTTTACTGATATTTTATATACGTAATATTTTATTCATTTACTGGGAAATATTATATTTATTAATATATGTATTGCTACAGTCTGATTGGATATTTCATCAACACGTTAAAAAAAGAACAACATTAATATGCTTTATGAATGATTTGAAGTTTTATAATTTACATAAATCTATTGTGTCTAAGTATATTTCAGAATTAAATCTGTATAAATTAAATTTAAAAGTTCAGAACAGTTTTAAAATAAAATTATGTTTTACAGTGAATAAAATCGAATAAGAAAAATGCTAATACAGTAGAATCCCGATTACCCAAGACGAATTTATAAGGCAATGCACTAGTTTTCTTATACTGTAATTCATAAAAAAGTTTAAAATAATAACATGCATTACAAAATGATTTGTTTCTGTTACCCTTTATCATTTAACTTCAATGACAGATAAATCATTTATATTAAAATGTAACTACAACAATACACATTTTATTCTTATTATATGTGTTAGCTGTGTAACAATGGATGTAAAAATTGTTGTTCTTATACATGATTACAAATATAAAAAAGATACTTAAAAATATACTCGTATACAGTATAACTCTTTTATATTCGTAATTTTTAAATTATGAATATAAAAAATGGTTAAAGTAGATGGTAAATACAGTGAGGAAATCAAGATTGAAAAGGTTGTTAGGCAGAGGTGTTGCCTATTTTCAACATATACTTGGAAAAGATGATTAAGGAATACCTAGAGGAAGAGAAAGGCAGATTCAGTGCCTAAGGTATGCTGATGTTAATTCTGGCAGAGAGCGAGGGTAAAATGAAAAAAGATCCGGAGTGGACTGGAGAGAGGATGTGCACCCTTCAAAATGAAAATTGTTAACAAAACCAAAGTGCTATGGATCGGAGAAACAGAAAGAAAGGTCCATAAAAATGGGGACAAAGTGGAACAAGTGAAAGGGTTTAGATACCTGGATGCGTGTCTTGACTCTGAGTGCAGAAGTGGGAAAGAAATAATGAGGAGAATTGGTATGGAGAAGGATGCATTTATCAAAATGAAAACAATTTTGTGGAGGCCTCTAGAATTAGAATTGAGAAAAAGGCTAGTAAAAAATGCTACATCTGGAGTGTTTTCCTCTATGGTGCTGAAACTTGGATTTTGGATTTTGAGACAATACGACATTAGAAGAATAGAGACCCTAGAGATGTGGCTGTGGAGAATAAAGTAAGATGAAGCGAGGCATACGCAGGTTAGCATAGCATGGTAAAAGAGGTGGTGCTCACCAGACATGATATAATTAGCAGAAAACTGAAGAAGAAGAATAAAAGATGATCCGAAGTGGCCGTTCATATTTGTTTTATCCGAGTTTTCGGTTATCCGTAGTAGCATCTGACGGCATTACTTCGGATAATCGGGCTTCTACTGTATATTTAGTGGACAGTAGAATATCCAAATCATATAGGTAACTAATCTTTAAAATTGTGTATAAATTTTTCCTTAAAGTGAATAAAAAAGGAATAATGTATATTTAATTATGATAAACAGACTAGAGACTAAAACATTTTGAAATATTACTACTAATCAATAATAAATTAAAAATAATTATAATTTAGTATCTTAATTCTCTTTAGACTATACAGTATATTATTTTATTAAGAAATCCTAAGCCTATTCATGATAAATTTAGATTTTAATAGATTTAATTTTAATTTAAACAATTTTAAAGAAAGGCAATTTTTAAATGATTACTTGAAATATTCACGTACAAAAACTGATTAAAGCAAAAAATAAGTTCATTAAAAATTAAATTGCATTAAATAAAAATAAAATATAGGAGTAACCATTTCCTCTTAAAGAAACTATTTTAATTGATATTATTATAAAAATGATATTCTGAGAAATAACACTTGCTTTTTAAAAAAATTTATAAAATACTTTCATATTTGTGAATAAATAAATAAAATTATAAAATATTAATGATTCTATTCATAAAATTTTTGAATAAAAATAAATTTCTGTATAAATTGTTTCATTAATCAATGCTGCAGTTTAGAGAATCCTGAAAAACCTGTAAGAAAATAAAATTAATTATTATTATAATTTATATACGTATATTATATTGTAAATATAAATTATTAATTACATATAGGAGATATTTATATATATATATACACACACACTAATTTTTATTTTTATACATATGAGTAATATTAGCCTATATATGTACATTTTAAATAAATATTCGTATATTTACGCTTTTATCTACAGTAAGTTCATAATAAATTATCAATATAAAAAACTTTAATATGAAAATTTTAAAACATAACACTTTGAAATAAGGCTTATATCCAAATCGTTTAATCTGAACGAAAGATTCAAATATATTCAAAGTAAATAATTTAAGTAACAATGACATTAATTTTACTACATAAATATTATATTCATGCAATATATTACCAATTTCATGCTGAAAAATTGCAAAGTTTACAAGAAAACTCTAATAAAAACTTTTAAACTTTTCTTCGTAACTAGTTACTTATATATTATATAAAAATATAATTATTTTCAAAATAATTTTTATATAATTTTAAATATTTCATATATAACATATATGATATTTACACTAATAAAATTGTATTTAATATTGCATCATGCAATATTATTCCTAATTATTTATTGTATAGGAGATAAAATAATGATATACTTTCATAATTTGATATCAGCCATTTTTAATTTAAGTCAAATTTTATGCAACTTGGTTTCATCAATTCTGTGTTTTTCCAAATGAACGAATTAATTTCGATAAATTGGCATATTTAACATTGATGCTGGAATGTACACAATAAGAAAAATAATAAACACATGCTATAATATTTGCAAAAGCTGAAGTCAATATTGAACTTAGATAAGTCACATAAGATTCATATTACGTTTGATAAGAAAACAATTAAAAGAAATACTATTTATAAATGTATTATTGAATTCATGCCATTGATTCCCTTTGAATAAATGAAAATTACAAAAAGAAATTATTATCCAAATTAACGATTGCTTAAAAATAAAATTTTGCAAAATAATTAATGAATATAGACACGTAAAACTTATACTTCGCATTGATTTCAATTTTCATCGGGCTTTTAACATAATTCGTATACTTAACTGATAATTAATCATAGTAAATTTCAATTGATATTAAGATAACGGGAAATATAATAGACACCCTGACAACTTCAATCTAAGAATTGTGTCAAGATCGTAAAATTTAAACAATCAGTGCATTGTTCGGCTGTCAAACACTAATGTTTCATTCCAGTTTTTCGTGTTCCGATAACAACAACGTTTAAGAATAATTAAAATTGTAACAGACAAAATTTGATTAATCCATTAAGCATTAAACTTATTATCTCTACGTTTATTATTACTTTTATGTTATTACTATTAACATTTTTTAAATATATACCTAATCTAACAAAACTCATATTTAATTTAACGGAAATAAATGTTGCAATATTTTTAAATACGTACTGTATAATGTCAATTATTAAAAAGCAATCAGGCGCAACTTTATGTTAACATACTGTAATGATACTGGTTATCAAGAATATAAATATTTTGTTATTAATAAATCAAATAACATTTCAAGATAAGGATTAAATAATTATTTAGTCAGATGATCATTATAAGTGCATAAAGTTTAATTTATGACACTTTTGTGCATTGTTATTCTTCAACAAACCAAACACATTAAATAGGTTTGTGAATTAAGATATTAGATTGTTCTACGCCTACGTTAAACTTCTTAACTGTACAAAAAGTTTGTTAGAGCAAAATAAGCGTTGAATTAATCGCATCTATTACTTATTAAATTTGAGATTCAAGCGTTTTTTGTATAAATGCAAATTTTCTGAAATAACAGGAAATTACAGTTTGCATTGTTATTACTTATCTATTAAAAATATGTATTATACTGAATTAAAAAGTTACCTCATAATTATATACTTAATGTAAACGGGTTAATCTTTACCTTATTGTGTTTACTAACGCTGTGTCTGTATATATTAAGAGGAACGAAATATTTTAACTCATATCCTAGAAAAATACCTAAACCTGCAACCGAGCTCATTTTCAATAATCCGAACGAAGAAATAGCAGAAGAGTTTAGCAATGTTTTGTGTAGGAAGATGTTTGATTTTTATTCTTGTTTCGTCAAGTAGTCCAACTTCAAGGTTTTAAATATAACATGCTTTAAGAAAATTTCGGCAGCTTTAATAACATTCATTTTAAATATAGTGTATTTCATAACAAAATCAAAAAGATAAAACTAAATGGAAATTATACCTGTAAAGATTATGTACACATTTACACAATATCTACAGTATATAGCTTATACATATAAATATTGGTTACTATCTTAAAGAATAAGTTTATACATAAATTATCTTTTATAATGGACATGCTTCTGTTAGAAGCCAGAAGTTGCTATTCAAATAAAAGCAGCCTGAAGGATTTAGAAATTGAAAAGCTTAGAGTTGAAGAATAGCTAACACAAAGACATCATTGTTTACCATATGCAGGTCTAAGTTGAACTAAGCTTAAGGTTCGGCCATTGTTCCCACGATTCTTTGTGCTTCTATTGGCAGCCGGGAAAGATCCTATGAATGGTCCTCGGGAACTATGGATGTGAACCATGGTTGTCAATGGATGGGTTGGGTCTATTGTAATATCACAATGGTTTCTGAAACGAGACATTTGGGGAAGAGGAAGTAAAAACCGTGTCTGGATTTTTGTTGGACACACAAATCACTTGGTCTTTCCCGACATCCGGTTCAACAATCTTGAAAAAAGATCTTCTACTTAAAGAGAGGTTGTCTGTGGGAATAAGAGTGAACTGAGCAGGAAAAGCATGACTTCTTTATGTAAATTAAAGGAAATAGACTTGATGCTTTGATAGGCAATCTTTAGAAAGTCTCTGCGAAGAAAGGTACCTCTTGAATGCATGGAACATGCTCTATACAAAAGGTCCAGAATCAGTTTCTGCATTTAAAAGAATAATGCAAAACACTTTTCAATGTAAATTTTTATTATATCAAGTACATTTATAATTTTAATTGCATACAGCAATAGTTACTTTTAACATATTCATAATAAAAAAGAAAGTAAAAATAAATACTGCATTGCAATACACATTTTCCATATTATTTTCATGAGAAAATTTCAAAGTAAATCTTATAAATTGGAAAGTGAGACAGAATATAATATATAATATAAATACAATTTATTCTAAAGTTTTTTAAAAGCTATAATACATATATTTCATTCGTTTACATATATGAGACATTATACTTACTCATGAATGAAATTAAGCTTCAGAAAATATTAGAAATATACTTTTACACCTAACAGACAATTGAAAAATATATAGTTATATTTTACTAATTTTAAAGCAATTTTCCCTATAACAAAAACCTTAAATGGCAGAAAGTAGGTCTTCAGAGTAATTATTATAAAATAGACAAATACAATAATTTAACATTTGAACAAGAATGCCATTATCATCGTTAGAATCAAGACAATAGTTAAAATAGCGGTAAATTTTAATTTACTAGGATGGAGCTGATATCAAATATGATATTTTCTGATTACTTGAAATAATTATATGCTAAAAAAATTACTTAATTTCATTAGATAGGAGAAAACTATCCGTTTAAATTTCATCTGCAAAGATTTTTGCTTTAATGATATATGAAATTTCAAAATTCACAGTAAAATGAATAACTTAAACATGCATTTTTGATTATTTATAATAAAATCTATAATACTGCATTATTAGCTTACAGTAAGTAAAGAGATTAACAGTAATTCTACCATTGAAGCAAACTGATAAGAACTTAACCTTTCAATGCTTTCAATTTAACCATTGACCTCTTTCTTGAACTGAACTATTAAGGATAATTTTCCAAATCATTTCTTAACAGATAATACTTATCTAGTGTCCATTTGCATGAATTTGAAGCAATGATAGCCCAAGATAGGCCGGGACGAGTGCAATATTGTTCGCTACACAATATTGTCGCCCATCCGGACCTGGCCAGGGTTAATTAAACTAATTAATAATTGAAATTCAGAAAATTTCGCCATCCATATCCCGTAACTGAAATGTGCAATTAAAAGTAATAAACAATTTATTGAGGCATGCAAATTCGTTTTTTAAATAAATGCAACCAGTTTAACAAAATAAAAAGTATCAAAAAATAATTTTTACGTACCAGAGAAATTCTAAACGTGGCAACGTCGTCGATGTTCTCTGTACAACTGTCATCTCTGCAGTCTTTGTCTGGCCAGGGGATCATCGTGGGTCTCGGACGAACTTTCATTGTGCTTTCCCAAGGTGTGCCCGTCCCTGGGGGCTGATCCCCTTGTCACGTGACTCCCTCCGTACAGAGAGAGAGGTACGTCCCACTGACCTATTAGGTGAGAGCAACGTTAACATGGGAAAGGAACCGTTTCTGAAACACCTTGAGCATGAGCGCCGCCGGCTTTCTGCTGGTCCAAAGGTCTTTTCTCTTCTCTTGTTACGCACAAAAATCTTTTACTAAAACATGTTTCTTCACTTTTGATACAATTTTTGATCGATTTCAAAAATAAATAAGTAAATTCTCATTAAGAAAATACCGTTTATAAATATCCACTATAATAAATTACAAAAAAATAAAAATAAAAATAAAGTCTTTATCAAATTCACAATACTTAAGATTAATTAAAATTTATATTATACAGTTTTATTAAAAATATTATTTTTAAATCAATAAAATGTATATAAAATTTAATAGTTCCTATCAAAACCTATTGAGTTCATTAACACCAAGTAAAAATCTTTATATTGATTAGTTTAAGGAAAGATTTATTATAGAAGTAAATCTGTTCCCAAGAGCAAATTATGCAATTAAAGCGTATATTTTGTCACAATGTTTTATATTTCTAATTCAATTATATATATAATATCATAAATGAATATTAAGAAATCATTATTGAGGCAATCTAGTTGAAAAATATAACTTTTTATAAACTACAAAAAAATATATCTTTATTATAATTTGTTTCCTATATAATGATAGAAAATAGACAAGTATAAAGTTTTTAAAAATTAATAATCTCAGAGTAATTAGATGTTAAAATATCTTATTTTTTGAAAAATATTTTGAATTTTCAAAGTTTAGCTCGCTTTTAATAAATTTATAACAAATTAAATAAATATAATATAAAAAATAAACTTATTAACATTTGATAATGAATTAGGAAGGACGATTGAGAAAACAGAAAACATTAGAATAATAAATATTTACCGCGTGGTAAATGGTTACGTTTCTGTTGATAATGAAAAATTATAAATTATTTTAATAGAATTAAATTGGCTTAATTATTAAATAATTATGTCTAATAAATACGTTTAATTCTTTAAAAATTTGTGTAAATAAACATTGTATCCAGTGTACGTTATCTGCTAACAATTGATGTCCATACGAAACTCTCAATTTGTCTTTCTGAAAAAAATCGTGAGGTTTCAAACAGCGAACAAGACAAGACCTCAAACCTTAGAAGATTATTTGGCAAGATGACCTCACAAACTTGTCTCCAGCTAAGAATAAATCAAAAGAGGCCTCCACAGTCCCAAGCAAGATATATATTGACAAATAAATAATACTTCGAAAAATTACGTCGACTAAAATCTTACATACAATACTATTCGATAAATATTTGTATTACCGAATTTTATAGGCATAAAAATAATTTTAAGTGAAATACTGAAGACATTCATTTAAACCATAAGAATCTCCACCTTATATTATCGCTGGGGGAAGTGAAGGGTTTTGTCCCCATTAGTTTATTACTCGGAGCGAAGGTAACTTGAGTGTGGTTCCTGTTTCGTCAATGGAGGAAATTTATAGAAAATTTTCACTTAGGCACAGGAAGCAAATGACGACTAGTTTTGAAGATACGTAACTATTGAAATGAAAGATGCTAAAGATCATAAAAATTATTCCAGCAGTTTACATACGTATTTCTACAAAATCACTCATTTCATACAGAAAACAAAATGATTAATTTTAGATTTAGCTTATTTTAACGAAGGGAATCGTATTACATTAATATTTAAAATTATTTTACTTGCTAAATAGATAATCTACCTATATACAATAATTTTAGTAGCTACTTAAATTATCTTTCAGCTTTACTTTATTATGTTTATACATTTTTGGTATTTAATTCAAATGGAAATTCATCTAATCCATCGTAAACAACTGATTGTAGTCAAATTTATTCGATGAAGATAGTTTAAATGCTTATAAAAATACATATGATGTACCGGTATGTTAAAGTTAAATACCTATATGATGTGGAGAAAATTCGAAAGCTTTTAATAACAATTGTTTAAAAAAGCTTTCAAATTCTCTTCATCGATCATCATAATAAGAATTTTGTAATCTAATTTTACGTTTGAAGTATTAATTTACAACATTCTTTATCAAGAATAAGATAAAGTTACTTAATATTTTGTAGTAAAATTTCTTGTACGTAGTAAACAGTGAAACACTACAAACCTACATGGAATATAAACCAGTTCTACAACAATCGTTTAGTTCACTTTTTCTTTTTTTTTTTTTAATGGACTTTGAATACATACAAGGTGACATGTTCATAAATAACAAATAAGTTTTACTTGTATTAAAGTACAGGATATAAATTACAATATAAAATAAGAGCGGGAAATATATACTTTCATATGTTCATATATCTATATCTTTAAATTATATATAAATTTAAAATAAAGTTTACGAGTCACGTTAACATTGTAGTTTATTGTTTTTTTCTTTCATCTTCACAATTTCCAATAATTTTTATATTCATTATGATTATATTCGTACAGCATATAAGAGCTGTTCTTAAGTTTAAAATATTTTAAGTTTTAATTCTCAATAGATCTCAAACTCTATGCAAATTCTTTAATTTATTTACAGATATTTATAGTGAATTGAAAATAAAAGTATTTTGTGTAGATTTTAATAACATTAAGTAAACACTCATGCAAATAATGTTATCAGTATTAAGATCTTAAATTTAAAGTAAAATTAAACAAAGTACAATAAGTAAATTCTTAATATTGTACACATGTTGCCTTTTGCATATTGTACTTTTTACTTATTGTGAAGTTTCTGCTCTTGAGATAATATGAATAAGTAACATACCCTTTCAATTATTCAGTTCATAAAACAATTTATGAATGTATATGTTTAAACAAAATAATAGTACACAACATAACACGATTATCAATGAAAAGACCACATTGTTGCAATAAAAGATTAGAAATACCCCACCCTCAATTGTCTGTTTTGCATTTCTAGGAATGGTGATGTAAAAATAAAAATCTGCTAAAGTATATGACACGTAATATAATTTTGGATTACTGTTTCACTACAGGGAATCATATTCAAATTTTCTGAAATTAAACTTTAAATTCGGATATTAAATATCATTTACATAATTCAATTACAACTTTAGAAAGAATATATTTTTTATTTATATTAGTTTAATATTAGCAATATTAAAAAAATCATAAACAAGCGAGCTTGGTGGTGCAGGTGGTGAATTCCTAGAGGGCTAAACGAACATGCAAACATTTCCTCATCCGCCAATTAGTAACGTCCTTGGTATGACGTATGAACTAAAATACCGGAAGATGCTAGTCTAACAATACCCGGATGTTAAAGATGGTCGATTTGTGAAGATATTTATTATCTTAATTAACTTCCTGATAAATCTCAATTTTATTAAAATGAACGGTTTGATCCAGATAAATTAAGAAATTTATCAATTAAAAAATAATTAGGTTATCTTTGTATAGAATACAGAATGCATACTTAAATATAATCTTAAAAATTGACATTTATTTATGGATGTTATTAAACACGACATTTAATGGGCAAATTTTCCTGTGTTTAGCTCTTTCCGAGTGCAATTTTAAAGGTATTCATATTATTTCCCTGAAATCACATCTTACATCTCTAGTCATGTTAAAAAGAAGAGTACATTCATGACAAAGAAAAGAGGGAATAGCGGTAGATTCGTACAGAGCGACATAATCGTGGGTGTCAGGCATAACATCCTGTTATTACGTGACCTAATAACAGTAATAAGGTTATGGTTTGTTGGAGTTGGGACTTACGGATCGCCGATTTTCCCCTAAGGACTATTAACAGAGAGAAGTCTCCCTAAAAGATTTAAAAAGTGGATAACAGTTGGTCTTGGACTCTAATTTTATTTCATAAGAGAAAAAAACAAGTTTCAAATTCTACAGATTTATGATGATTACTTCTTGTATTTATATACTTGTATGCTGCTCTTTAAGAAACTCAGGGTTTATTTATTTATATTCTAAAATTTAAAGATAATTGTGGAACTTGTCTGTCAATGCAGGAAGCTGAAGAAATGGGTCATAATGAGATAAACCGTTACAACAGTTAGATTTATCTAATGACTATTAATCCTGCAGTGCTACATAATCGATCGGATTATTCTTTAACATACATTATACAGACCTATGTATACAAGCATCATATGGAAAATATAACTAATTTAAATAAGATTTATGAGTTGTAATAAATTATTAATTCGTTGTCAGCACATTTCTACATAAAACAATTAAATTACATTAACAAAATGATACAGTTGAAATTCTGTTCAAAGAAAACTAATTAAATGCAATTAAAATAGCATTTATGTATTTTTCTGAGAGTGAAATTATTTCTTTTAATAGAAATTATATTTTTTACTAATATACTGTACCTCTAAAAGTACAGGATCTTATGTTGTAAATTATGTTTTTAATATACTGTAGTTTCTCTTCTGCAATTCAGAATAAAATGATATTTTTTCCCATACGTCTTCGGTTGAATTTATCCTATTCTCTTTTTCAATAATCCCTTTTAAGACAAGTAGATATATTAAAGCATTAAAAATTATTCATCATTTTGTATTTTAATATCTTAAATTAATGCATCTCTAAACATATTTAAATTCTGTTAAGAATTTAGTTTTGATTATGCAAAATATGAATCTAATGAAACAAATGCAATAAATATTGCAAGTCAAAATTAATTTTAAAATATTTATTTATATTTTAAATAATAGGACTAATATTTATATATATTTATTTATTTAATTATTTATTAATCACTACTGTGTTGAAGAAGACTTACACAAATTTATATAATTAGATACAAGCCACAAATTTTTTTTATTTTACTCCAAATGAAATTAAATTTTATATATAAAATATTAAAAAAAATATTTTGCATAATTTTCAATTCAAGAATATTCGTTAAGAAAGCATTAAGAAAGAATTTATGGGCCTACTTAAAAGAATAATATGAAATAAATTATGCTATTGTTTTTGTAAAGGACTCGATAACCTGTAAATATGTCTTAAAAAGCAGAATAATTCCACATAAAATCATTATTTACTATTATATTATTTTAAATAATCACACGAGCCAATTCTTAAAACTTTTACAAAATAAATAAAACCATTTTTGGAATATACCTCTATAGAAATTTGGCTTTTTTAGAAATCATTTTTAAATCAAAACGTTTTATAATGCAAAGTTTTCTTGCTGTATTTTAAAAGTTTTTGAAATTTTTTAGTTAAAGAATAAATAAATCTAGTAGAAAATAAAAGTTCAGTTTTATGGGATATTTTGTTTTATAGGAAAAATATATACAGGATAATATTACAATTTAATATAAAATATTTTAAATTTAATATGATAGATATATAATCGATTGGCCGAAAGGATGAAGGATCAGCCTAACGCTATAAACAGCCCGGGATCAACCGGGGGAAGCAACCCCAGGAGAGTTTTGTGGGAGGTCAGAAATGTTTGACCACCCACATTCACTATGGACATGATCGAACCCACGATAAAGCTTGAAAAATCTGGCAACGAGAGTTGCGTAACTTTCCCGGCTGTTAGAAGCTTTTATTAAAAAAAACTTTTATACAGTATTATTAAACAAAAATAAAATTGTATGTGGCGCCATCTGTTCATCTGTTATCAGATTTTGTTATAAAATCTTTTATATTTTTAACTAGCTGTTACTCGCGGCTTCGCCCGCGCGGATTTTGCAATTTGATAGAAATAACCCTCCTTCGAAAAATCATCCCAATGACTCATCACGTAAGCCACTATTTCTGCACGTACTTATTTGGCCATCACCTGAGTGTCATATAAAACAAAGACTATTGCTATAAAGAGGCAAGCTCCGTCGCGTATAATTGGAACGATGGCGTGGGGCATCATAACACCATTTACATTCAGTATTTCAACTACCATAGTAATTATTTAATTTATAACAACGTTATATTACACATACCCCTTATTGCTGAGAATCATTTTACTGCTTCAAAGGAACGTTTTCAATCTGATCAATTTTCTGGAACGTTTACAATCGTTCTGTAATCGAACCAATATGCAATAAGAAATTCAAATTTAAAACGGTTCGAACATTTGGTTAAAAAATCGTAAAATGTAAATATTGTACGTTTGGAAAATTAAGTTATTACCACCAGAATCAAAAAATCGTATCTAAAATAGTACAGTAGAAGCCATTCTTCGGGTCAAGCCTCAATTTTCTCCCCCCCCTCGGGTGAATTTCGATATAAAAACACGCGCGTATTTGAATGCAACGTTATGTCAAAATTTCAAAACAATCGGTGAAGAAGTTTAGGAAATTTAAGATTTTGAACAAACGAACATTTACATTTTTATTTATATAGATAGATTACTATAAAATGACAGAAAGCTTAATTTTGAGGAAAGGAGTGAGTTTTATAAAAAGAGTGTAAATGTTAATAACGAATGAAATCGTCATTAAGTCGCACCCCTCTCGAGATATATGACCCCTTCTATTTCTCCACCATCTCGACCTTTCACAACCAAAATTTAATAGCATCAATGCCCTCATATACGAGCAACCATGCCAAATATATTAAGCGAAATAGACGCCAACACACACATACATATCCACGAAACTTTTGCTGTTTTTTTATTTTGTTTTGGATTCAAGTCTCAAAACGTGGATATTTGCAAAAAACTCGGAGGGTCAAATTTGACCCGATTCCAGGGACCGGAAAAGTAAGCTTATATTCACATACAATCAAAGATAAATATAAATTTTAACTGAATACTTGAAATTATCAATGTACGAAAAGATAATTACTACTATCTAAAACAATCGTTATATCTCAACTGAAAACAATATTAAAATATTATACCAAAAGTAAAGATTAAGCCATCTGGTGTTTACATCCCTTTCCCACGAATCACTGTCACAATCTACTTCACGGATCATTAAATGCATCCTTCTAATACACAACACAGTGAACCCACCTGGAATCGGACAAAAGAAAGCAGTAAAACCGGGTTCAAAATTGATAAAAGGGTAATCTAATGAAAGATATTGCTCATATAACTCAAGTGCATCATTTCCATAAAATCTTCATAAATATTTATATTTTCATTTAGAGGGTCGTTTCCTTATTAAAATTCAGTTATATCGTGACTATTGCAACCAGTGCAAACCGTGAAGTTTGAAAATAACGTTAAGCTCTATTATAAAATAAACTTTTTTCAGTCCATTGACCATAATGGTAATCATTTAATGACAGGCTGCTGAATTCCATTGCATTTGTAATTTATAGAAATTCAAATGCGTAATAATAAACACAGTATTTTTTACTTAATGTGTTCGTTGTGATTTCAAAAGTAATCGACATAATGTACACTGCACTTAATTTTAACTGATCGCAAAACTTATTTTTCTGCACTTGATTAAACTCATATATTTAAAACGTGTATTATAATATAATATTTTTAAATAGAGAAGTTAAATATTAATATTTTTTAAAAATATTTTCTAATTCTTTATGAACAGCTAAGGAACAAAATAGTAAAAGTTAATTAATATAATAATTTATATAATCTATGCATTTATAAGTTATTTTACAACCAAAAAACTATTACTATAAATAATTTAAGTAGCATGCCAAACTATATTCAAGAAAATTTTAATTTTAATTTAAGAAGCTAATTAAATAGAATTAAGCACCGTTAACAATATAAATAATATGATTAATTAAGTATGTTACGTAACGTTCTTATTACGAATAATCCGAAAGGGAATAAAACGAATATAAATCCTACAGAAAAAATGTATCATGTACTATTATTAATAATATCAATCGAAGTTATTTAAACACTATGTGTATAAGGGAAAAAAACAAGTAAACGAAAGAAATTATTATTATTTTTTTTATATAAAACTAATGAGAAATGAGATAAAAGTGTCTTGTTAGGAATGTAAATTCATACTTATTGTTGTAATTTCGACAGTCGTGAGATATACTTTACGGATAAAACAAGAATTAGAATCGGCATTCCAAGGGCTAACAATAATTTACTGATTGCACGTGACTATTTTCTACATAAGCCTTGGATTTTTTCTTTACGAACTGGCACAATGCCATAGATCAAAATTGGTGCGTTTGGATATATTCTTACCCTTATTTATATATTTATACTGTATATAGTCCTTACACACGCCACACTCCCTTTTAATACTGTAGCAATATATGTCATAACAGATTCACGCAACCTCCTGGAAATTTATCAGCAAATGTAAATAAAATACGATAAACCGAAATCCAAGAAAAGATATTTATAAAATAAAAGAGAATTAAATGAATCATCATTTACAAATATGTTTGTTAACGACTCTCATTACTGTCAAATTTTATGTCAGGAATACTTCGATGTATTAAACCCAAATATCAAAAATTTTTCTGGTAATGAGTTACTTTTACCATTATACTTTATATGATTTGATTATTACTTGCATTTATTTATGCTTAATTAATTTAACTCATTGAAACTTTCTACTCTTTTTATTTACATTCACTTCTAAATGTACATTTTTGAATTCTTGTTGACATTTTAAATGTAAAAACGTCTTTATCAAAATTTTGATATTACAAATGGGTCAAGGACAGTTTTCAAAATTAAAATATAGCAAAAGTTGCTAATTAAATAATATTACAGTAAAAATTTAACACAATAACATAATTACAATAAGAACTACTTACGTTATAAGATTATTGTGCATGCAATTTATAATTATGGGTGTTCTCCATAAGCACACATTACTATTACATTCAACCAGAAAACAAAATTTGTTTAACAAAAAAGATTCATACTAAATGTTTTAGTTAACTTTACAGTTATTTTAATAAACAGCAATTATAATAACCTTTCTAAATCTGTATTTTAAAATATTTTTATAGAATTACATTTAAACGAATAAAACTTTACGTAACGTTTTTCTATTTACCTATTTAATTAAATTATAATCAAATTAATATTATATTTAATTGCATAATTTTATTTATATAATATTAATTTAATTAGATATTATAAATTAAATTAACTGAATTAAATATACTGTGTATATGTACTGTATATAATTTAATTTTATTAATATATATATATACACACACCTATAGCTATAGGCCTACATGCTTATATATACCTATAATAGAATTGAATTAAATAACATTTTCGAATACTTTTTGATTAGTATTATAAAATTAATAAGAAAATAAGTGATTAAATGCTTACTGTATGTTTTCCACGTATTTTAAATATAATCAAACTCGAATGTTAAAATAAATTTTTCAAATTACTCTCAGCAAATTGCTTCGCATTAACAAAACCGTTTATCAAAGGATCAATTTAATGTTTATTTTGTTAGTAACCCTATATAACAGTTTCGTTTAAGACTTAACGACTATCTTAATGGCCAAAGTCAACTTATAACCTGTAATGAGAGTCGGAAATACATCGATTTATTTAACTAACAGTTTGTAATATTTTGATATATTAAAATCAGATGTTCATTAACGTTATAAACAGTATTATAGATAATAGAGTAATGTTTATCTGTTGAAAATTGACTGAAAAACTTTATTTTTAAAAAATAAAGAATTAAAATTTAATTTTGAAAGAAACTGTTGTATCAATTTTTTAAAAAAAAATAATAAAAAATCATTATAACAGAAGAGAAAAAAATATTGTACTAAAAATCATCAGCTGAGTCGAAGCCTTAAATAGACCAAAGTAATTTTCTAGTTCTGATAAAGTGTGCGACAGCTCCTAAATAAGTTTGATCTGAAAATTATTCAAGGATAAAGTATTTATTTTAGCTACAGACATCATCAAAGCATTTTTCAGTTTGTTAGCGAAGAATTGACATTTGCCCTCGAGCAAATGTCAATTCTTCGCTACAAAAGCTGGTTATTTAAAATGTATTATTTAGAGAAGACTTGTCATTCTTATTTTTCACACAATCTTAACACTATCACATTTCTTTCATTTTAGATATAATTACTTTCTATTTTAGGGCAATTTTAATAATTAGGCCTATAAAAAATACATGAAATTAAAGTATCCCATATATTACTAAATAGTAAAATTTAGTTTTAAAAATAATCCTTATTTTAATAAATAATTTTACGCATAATTCTACTTTNTGTCTAATAAATACAGTTTAATTCTTTAAAAATTTGTGTAAATAAACATTGTATCCAGTGTACGTTATCTGCTAACAATTGATGTCCATACGAAACTCTCAATTTGTCTTTCTGAAAAAAATCGTGAGGTTTCAAACAGCGAACAAGACAAGACCTCAAACCTTAGAAGATTATTTGGCAAGATGACCTCACAAACTTGTCTCCAGCTAAGAATAAATCAAAAGAGGCCTCCACAGTCCCAAGCAAGATATATATTGACAAATAAATAATACTTCGAAAAATTACGTCGACTAAAATCTTACATACAATACTATTCGATAAATATTTGTATTACCGAATTTTATAGGCATAAAAATAATTTTAAGTGAAATACTGAAGACATTCATTTAAACCATAAGAATCTCCACCTTATATTATCGCTGGGGGAAGTGAAGGGTTTTGTCCCCATTAGTTTATTACTCGGAGCGAAGGTAACTTGAGTGTGGTTCCTGTTTCGTCAATGGAGGAAATTTATAGAAAATTTTCACTTAGGCACAGGAAGCAAATGACGACTAGTTTTGAAGATACGTAACTATTGAAATGAAAGATGCTAAAGATCATAAAAATTATTCCAGCAGTTTACATACGTATTTCTACAAAATCACTCATTTCATACAGAAAACAAAATGATTAATTTTAGATTTAGCTTATTTTAACGAAGGGAATCGTATTACATTAATATTTAAAATTATTTTACTTGCTAAATAGATAATCTACCTATATACAATAATTTTAGTAGCTACTTAAATTATCTTTCAGCTTTACTTTATTATGTTTATACATTTTTGGTATTTAATTCAAATGGAAATTCATCTAATCCATCGTAAACAACTGATTGTAGTCAAATTTATTCGATGAAGATAGTTTAAATGCTTATAAAAATACATATGATGTACCGGTATGTTAAAGTTAAATACCTATATGATGTGGAGAAAATTCGAAAGCTTTTAATAACAATTGTTTAAAAAAGCTTTCAAATTCTCTTCATCGATCATCATAATAAGAATTTTGTAATCTAATTTTACGTTTGAAGTATTAATTTACAACATTCTTTATCAAGAATAAGATAAAGTTACTTAATATTTTGTAGTAAAATTTCTTGTACGTAGTAAACAGTGAAACACTACAAACCTACATGGAATATAAACCAGTTCTACAACAATCGTTTAGTTCACTTTTTCTTTTTTTTTTTTTAATGGACTTTGAATACATACAAGGTGACATGTTCATAAATAACAAATAAGTTTTACTTGTATTAAAGTACAGGATATAAATTACAATATAAAATAAGAGCGGGAAATATATACTTTCATATGTTCATATATCTATATCTTTAAATTATATATAAATTTAAAATAAAGTTTACGAGTCACGTTAACATTGTAGTTTATTGTTTTTTTCTTTCATCTTCACAATTTCCAATAATTTTTATATTCATTATGATTATATTCGTACAGCATATAAGAGCTGTTCTTAAGTTTAAAATATTTTAAGTTTTAATTCTCAATAGATCTCAAACTCTATGCAAATTCTTTAATTTATTTACAGATATTTATAGTGAATTGAAAATAAAAGTATTTTGTGTAGATTTTAATAACATTAAGTAAACACTCATGCAAATAATGTTATCAGTATTAAGATCTTAAATTTAAAGTAAAATTAAACAAAGTACAATAAGTAAATTCTTAATATTGTACACATGTTGCCTTTTGCATATTGTACTTTTTACTTATTGTGAAGTTTCTGCTCTTGAGATAATATGAATAAGTAACATACCCTTTCAATTATTCAGTTCATAAAACAATTTATGAATGTATATGTTTAAACAAAATAATAGTACACAACATAACACGATTATCAATGAAAAGACCACATTGTTGCAATAAAAGATTAGAAATACCCCACCCTCAATTGTCTGTTTTGCATTTCTAGGAATGGTGATGTAAAAATAAAAATTTGCTAAAGTATATGACACGTAATATAATTTTGGATTACTGTTTCACTACAGGGAATCATATTCCAATTTTCTGAAATTAAACTTTAAATTCGGATATTAAATATCATTTACATAATTCAATTACAACTTTAGAAAGAATATATTTTTTATTTATATTAGTTTAATATTAGCAATATTAAAAAAATCATAAACAAGCGAGCTTGGTGGTGCAGGTGGTGAATTCCTAGAGGGCTAAACGAACATGCAAACATTTCCTCATCCGCCAATTAGTAACGTCCTTGGTATGACGTATGAACTAAAATACCGGAAGATGCTAGTCTAACAATACCCGGATGTTAAAGATGGTCGATTTGTGAAGATATTTATTATCTTAATTAACTTCCTGATAAATCTCAATTTTATTAAAATGAACGGTTTGATCCAGATAAATTAAGAAATTTATCAATTAAAAAATAATTAGGTTATCTTTGTATAGAATACAGAATGCATACTTAAATATAATCTTAAAAATTGACATTTATTTATGGATGTTATTAAACACGACATTTAATGGGCAAATTTTCCTGTGTTTAGCTCTTTCCGAGTGCAATTTTAAAGGTATTCATATTATTTCCCTGAAATCACATCTTACATCTCTAGTCATGTTAAAAAGAAGAGTACATTCATGACAAAGAAAAGAGGGAATAGCGGTAGATTCGTACAGAGCGACATAATCGTGGGTGTCAGGCATAACATCCTGTTATTACGTGACCTAATAACAGTAATAAGGTTATGGTTTGTTGGAGTTGGGACTTACGGATCGCCGATTTTCCCCTAAGGACTATTAACAGAGAGAAGTCTCCCTAAAAGATTTAAAAAGTGGATAACAGTTGGTCTTGGACTCTAATTTTATTTCATAAGAGAAAAAAACAAGTTTCAAATTCTACAGATTTATGATGATTACTTCTTGTATTTATATACTTGTATGCTGCTCTTTAAGAAACTCAGGGTTTATTTATTTATATTCTAAAATTTAAAGATAATTGTGGAACTTGTCTGTCAATGCAGGAAGCTGAAGAAATGGGTCATAATGAGATAAACCGTTACAACAGTTAGATTTATCTAATGACTATTAATCCTGCAGTGCTACATAATCGATCGGATTATTCTTTAACATACATTATACAGACCTATGTATACAAGCATCATATGGAAAATATAACTAATTTAAATAAGATTTATGAGTTGTAATAAATTATTAATTCGTTGTCAGCACATTTCTACATAAAACAATTAAATTACATTAACAAAATGATACAGTTGAAATTCTGTTCAAAGAAAACTAATTAAATGCAATTAAAATAGCATTTATGTATTTTTCTGAGAGTGAAATTATTTCTTTTAATAGAAATTATATTTTTTACTAATATACTGTACCTCTAAAAGTACAGGATCTTATGTTGTAAATTATGTTTTTAATATACTGTAGTTTCTCTTCTGCAATTCAGAATAAAATGATATTTTTTCCCATACGTCTTCGGTTGAATTTATCCTATTCTCTTTTTCAATAATCCCTTTTAAGACAAGTAGATATATTAAAGCATTAAAAATTATTCATCATTTTGTATTTTAATATCTTAAATTAATGCATCTCTAAACATATTTAAATTCTGTTAAGAATTTAGTTTTGATTATGCAAAATATGAATCTAATGAAACAAATGCAATAAATATTGCAAGTCAAAANATTTAATTTTAATTATTTTAATTAAAGGAAATTTATTATCGTAGATTTCTTACATGAATCAATGATTACGGCTTGAAGGAATTATCTTAATCTGTCAGAAATATTCAGGATTTCGAAATGTATTTTAATGACGCCATTTTTTTTTTATTCTTTTGATAATAACTATTATTTGTATCCATTAACTTAGAATACAAAACGATGAATTAAGCAAGATTTACAGAATTTTTTTTTATTCTTTTGATAATAACTATTATTTGTATCCATTAACTTAGAATACAAAACGATGAATTAAGCAAGAACGAAAGAAATTATTATTATTTTTTTTATATAAAACTAATGAGAAATGAGATAAAAGTGTCTTGTTAGGAATGTAAATTCATACTTATTGTTGTAATTTCGACAGTCGTGAGATATACTTTACGGATAAAACAAGAATTAGAATCGGCATTCCAAGGGCTAACAATAATTTACTGATTGCACGTGACTATTTTCTACATAAGCCTTGGATTTTTTCTTTACGAACTGGCACAATGCCATAGATCAAAATTGGTGCGTTTGGATATATTCTTACCCTTATTTATATATTTATACTGTATATAGTCCTTACACACGCCACACTCCCTTTTAATACTGTAGCAATATATGTCATAACAGATTCACGCAACCTCCTGGAAATTTATCAGCAAATGTAAATAAAATACGATAAACCGAAATCCAAGAAAAGATATTTATAAAATAAAAGAGAATTAAATGAATCATCATTTACAAATATGTTTGTTAACGACTCTCATTACTGTCAAATTTTATGTCAGGAATACTTCGATGTATTAAACCCAAATATCAAAAATTTTTCTGGTAATGAGTTACTTTTACCATTATACTTTATATGATTTGATTATTACTTGCATTTATTTATGCTTAATTAATTTAACTCATTGAAACTTTCTACTCTTTTTATTTACATTCACTTCTAAATGTACATTTTTGAATTCTTGTTGACATTTTAAATGTAAAAACGTCTTTATCAAAATTTTGATATTACAAATGGGTCAAGGACAGTTTTCAAAATTAAAATATAGCAAAAGTTGCTAATTAAATAATATTACAGTAAAAATTTAACACAATAACATAATTACAATAAGAACTACTTACGTTATAAGATTATTGTGCATGCAATTTATAATTATGGGTGTTCTCCATAAGCACACATTACTATTACATTCAACCAGAAAACAAAATTTGTTTAACAAAAAAGATTCATACTAAATGTTTTAGTTAACTTTACAGTTATTTTAATAAACAGCAATTATAATAACCTTTCTAAATCTGTATTTTAAAATATTTTTATAGAATTACATTTAAACGAATAAAACTTTACGTAACGTTTTTCTATTTACCAACCCACGATAAAGCTTGAAAAATCTGGCAACGAGAGTTGCGTAACTTTCCCGGCTGTTAGAAGCTTTTATTAAAAAAAACTTTTATACAGTATTATTAAACAAAAATAAAATTGTATGTGGCGCCATCTGTTCATCTGTCATCAGATTTTGTTATAAAATCTTTTATATTTTTAACTAGCTGTTACTCGCGGCTTCGCCCGCGCGGATTTTGCAATTTGATAGAAATAACCCTCCTTCGAAAAATCATCCCAATGACTCATCACGTAAGCCACTATTTCTGCACGTACTTATTTGGCCATCACCTGAGTGTCATATAAAACAAAGACTATTGCTATAAAGAGGCAAGCTCCGTCGCGTATAATTGGAACGATGGCGTGGGGCATCATAACACCATTTACATTCAGTATTTCAACTACCATAGTAATTATTTAATTTATAACAACGTTATATTACACATACCCCTTATTGCTGAGAATCATTTTACTGCTTCAAAGGAACGTTTTCAATCTGATCAATTTTCTGGAACGTTTACAATCGTTCTGTAATCGAACCAATATGCAATAAGAAATTCAAATTTAAAACGGTTCGAACATTTGGTTAAAAAATCGTAAAATGTAAATATTGTACGTTTGGAAAATTAAGTTATTACCACCAGAATCAAAAAATCGTATCTAAAATAGTACAGTAGAAGCCATTCTTCGGGTCAAGCCTCAATTTTCTCCCCCCCCTCGGGTGAATTTCGATATAAAAACACGCGCGTATTTGAATGCAACGTTATGTCAAAATTTCAAAACAATCGGTGAAGAACTTTAGGAAATTTAAGATTTTGAACAAACGAACATTTACATTTTTATTTATATAGATAGATTACTATAAAATGACAGAAAGCTTAATTTTGAGGAAAGGAGTGAGTTTTATAAAAAGAGTGTAAATGTTAATAACGAATGAAATCGTCATTAAGTCGCACCCCTCTCGAGATATATGACCCCTTCTATTTCTCCACCATCTCGACCTTTCACAACCAAAATTTAATAGCATCAATGCCCTCATATACGAGCAACCATGCCAAATATATTAAGCGAAATAGACGCCAACACACACATACATATCCACGAAACTTTTGCTGTTTTTTTATTTTTTTTGGATTCAAGTCTCAAAACGTGGATATTTGCAAAAAACTCGGAGGGTCAAATTTGACCCGATTCCAGGGACCGGAAAAGTAAGCTTATATTCACATACAATCAAAGATAAATATAAATTTTAACTGAATACTTGAAATTATCAATGTACGAAAAGATAATTACTACTATCTAAAACAATCGTTATATCTCAACTGAAAACAATATTAAAATATTATACCAAAAGTAAAGATTACGCCATCTGGTGTTTACATCCCTTTCCCACGAATCACTGTCACAATCTACTTCACGGATCATTAAATGCATCCTTCTAATACACAACACAGTGAACCCACCTGGAATCGGACAAAAGAAAGCAGTAAAACCGGGTTCAAAATTGATAAAAGGGTAATCTAATGAAAGATATTGCTCATATAACTCAAGTGCATCATTTCCATAAAATCTTCATAAATATTTATATTTTCATTTAGAGGGTCGTTTCCTTATTAAAATTCAGTTATATCGTGACTATTGCAACCAGTGCAAACCGTGAAGTTTGAAAATAACGTTAAGCTCTATTATAAAATAAACTTTTTTCAGTCCATTGACCATAATGGTAATCATTTAATGACAGGCTGCTGAATTCCATTGCATTTGTAATTTATAGAAATTCAAATGTGTAATAATAAACACAGTATTTTTTACTTAATGTGTTCGTTGTGATTTCAAAAGTAATCGACATAATGTACACTGCACTTAATTTTAACTGATCGCAAAACTTATTTTTCTGCACTTGATTAAACTCATATATTTAAAACGTGTATTATAATATAATATTTTTAAATAGAGAAGTTAAATATTAATATTTTTTAAAAATATTTTCTAATTCTTTATGAACAGCTAAGGAACAAAATAGTAAAAGTTAATTAATATAATAATTTATATAATCTATGCATTTATAAGTTATTTTACAACCAAAAAACTATTACTATAAATAATTTAAGTAGCATGCCAAACTATATTCAAGAAAATTTTAATTTTAATTTAAGAAGCTAATTAAATAGAATTAAGCACCGTTAACAATATAAATAATATGATTAATTAAGTATGTTACGTAACGTTCTTATTACGAATAATCCGAAAGGGAATAAAACGAATATAAATCCTACAGAAAAAATGTATCATGTACTATTATTAATAATATCAATCGAAGTTATTTAAACACTATGTGTATAAGGGAAAAAAACAAGTAAACGAAAGAAATTATTATTATTTTTTTTATATAAAACTAATGAGAAATGAGATAAAAGTGTCTTGTTAGGAATGTAAATTNTACCTTTTAATAATTATTAGAGCTTGTAAATGTAACCAAATTATTATTAAAGATTAAATTCGTGATAATTTTTAATTATCATATTGACCCGATTAAGAAAACATTCATAGACTGTCACTAAATTTAATTTTTAAAAAATATATTTATGGTGATAATTTGAACTCCATTGCTTTTTTCATGATAATATGATCCTTGAGAACTCTTCAGTTAATTGTAACATTTGGCTCTCAATGATACAAAATCGTTTTTTCTATTTTATATTATTATATCCATAAATACACAGGAAGTTAAACTATTCATTATTCACCTCCTTTAGAAGCTGTCATTGTATCCATTTAGCCTGAAGCAAGCAATATTCTCTATTTTAAAGTTTGTGTTCTTTGTTTCTAGGTGTGCTTCTCCCTTCGTTAACTGTGTAATGTCCAAACTTTCTCTTGAATGAATTTATAGCTCATTGTAGTAACAGTCGAATGATCGAGAAGTGATTTCGGCATTCCAGATGGTAAATGTAATTTCGCGCAGAGTTAAGTTAAAGGAAAAAGGCTTTTCCGCATTCTAATTTCCAAAAAGCGAACACACCTGATTAAAAAAATCAGCACAAAAAGTTTTTTAAATCTATTAAACTCATTCAATTTCAACACATATGGAATTTAAAATCTAGTTAAGGATAGAAAGTAAAATACCTGAATATTCTTTGCTTCCTTTTAACTTTGCAATGATTTCATACTACTTTCATTTTTTATTTTATGAAGCTATTTCACTTTTTTCACCCGTATAGTTTTTCCTATAAAAATAACACGACAACACTTATATCTAAAAGATTCATTCACATCCAAACAGCGATAAACTGTAATTGACACTATCAAAATATAGTCAATGCACATCCCTCTTTATGCAACATCCTGAATGAACGGTTCATCTTACTAGTAATTAACTTCAATTCACGCCGATACATCCTGACTATGCTAGACTAATAGTCTGAAATCGAGACATCCCCCTACTGACAGGAGCGACTTCAAACGGCAAGGAAAAAAACACAATTGAAAGTAGATATCAGAGGCGATGTATCGTTTCATTCGACGGGTGACAACTGCTATCCGTACATTCCTTTACTGATATTATTGAAGTTAATGGTTCTTTCTATTCGAGTTCGTCTAAAGTAATTAGACTATTAACACCATCATCTACGTTGAGATCGTCTACTACGCTACAAAACTTTATGCGGTTTACACACAAAGACACTAGTCGAAAACTAGTTTCTATTTTCTATATAAATAAAAAAATTATATCTAAATTAAATGTCATAATTCATACTTCGAGGATAAAGTTTCGATAAATTAAACGCAGTCGTAACTTAACTTACTTCAGACAATAATCCGGTTGGCGTATTCTTTCTTTATAAAGAGCCAGTTAAGGATTCTTTCGTCTAGAAGTAAACTGACGGCAGGTATTAGTATTTTAACACGACAACGTAGTCTTGTACGTAGGAGTCAATGCGAACAAAGTTCATAGCTGCTGCTGTGTTGTCTAGGGCAGAGCCGTTTCGCAAACTAACCAATGCCTGCCACACAAATGGAGACGACTCGCTTGCGATAGAAACCTGTTCCACTCTATCCAGGTGTAAGTAGGTCACGGCTAATTGTACTTCGACTTTACTGCTTCAATCGATTCATTAAATAGGTAAGGATTAAGGTCGATTTTTGACTGAAGATTTTATCCAAAAATTTGAAAAAAAGGACGAGGTTTGATTATTTTAAATCAATTTTCGATTTGTCTTTCGCTTCTTGCTTTTTTATATTATATGTAAAAACGATGCCGATTATGTATATTATTAATATTCATTGAAAAATTATATTTTTGACGTCCAGAAGAAGTGATGTCATATCACCGTTTGCATTCGATGTGCAACTTAGAATGGAATAATAGAAGTTTCAGAATAGCTCATACTCGAGTAACATCGATTTTTCATTATTAATGCTTATAAAGCATCAAGATTTCCCATTTAGTAGTGGGAATTCCCTCAATAATGACCCTGACTCGCCTAGTTAAGACTGTTCGAGTCAGGAAATTTGGACACACCTGCTGAAGTAGATATTTATTCCTCGTTAATGTAATTTTATCAATATTGATTATAACTGTTATTTATCAAAATTCAAATTAATTTTTTTTAAGTTAATAAACGCTCTGTACTTTGAAAGCTCTTTAGCTTTTAAATTATGGAGCGTTTATTAAACTAGTTTAATAGCGCTCAGTAGAAATTATTCATCGAAATAAAGATCAATATTGCATTATGCAATGCTAGTCCTGTATTGCATCATGTGATAATTTCATGATGCAATTTAATTAAGCAGAAGAAATTTAATTGTAGCAAACTTAATTTTGCGATCAATGCAATTATTTGCAACGTAAAATAGACTTTCAATAGTCGAAAAAGAAATAAGATTTATATATTTCATGAATTTTATTGCTCTTCACTTTCAATAAGTAAATTTATAAAATTTCTTCGCTTTCTCATGTTTTATCCCACAGAATGTAAATTATTTGTAATTTTCTAATAAGCAAATATAACTTGCATATTCTCTAAAAGTCTATAAAAATAATCTCTAGTTTATAAAGTCTCTTGTTAATAGAAAAGTTTCTATATATTAGTGAATAAAATTTCTCTTTGTCTTGTCATTTTGCATGTTTTAAAGAAACCTGTTGCAGGTATGCTAATATTGTTGCTAAATGTAAAAAAAACTACGAAAAAAAAAGAAATATAATGGGAGCTTTTACCCGAAGGATGAAATTTCATCGAGTCTCTTTTGACCTTGAAAGAATTAACGTTTTCAGCATGTTAATCTGTGAGTCATTCTCACGAAAAATCGACTTTTTTGGAACTGATTCATCATCCAATCGCACGTTCACCTTTCCCGCCAACAAATAAACAGCCGTCTGCGTCATTTCCGGCTTAACCAACCTTATCTCCGAGCGCTTTCATTTCCGGGCAACTTCTCGTGATTCTTCGCCAGATGGCGGATATGATCGGTTTTTCCCCCTAGCAAAATTCTTCCTTTATAGCTTAGTAATCATTATTTTGATAAATTTTCTCATTCTGTTCTTACCTCTGAATTAAGCATTCCCTTAAAATAGATGTTTATTCGAAGAGAAACATTTTATCAATGAATTCGAAATTGTATTCTTTATGGTCATCAGAGTCACGTTTCGCCAAAGTAATTTTTTCTAAACTATATTCATTTGTAGGTACACTATAGTACATTTCCACGACTAATATTTTACTTGCACATAACGGGATGCTTGGATAGAAAAGAAAAGAAAAATATGAATATATTAATCAAAGAACCAATTATTCGGATATTCCGCATATCCGGATAGCCCGAAGTACCAATTAATTCGGATAATTAGAATTTTTACTGTATAATATTTATTCAATACTTATATTTCAATGCCCTGTTTAATATAATTTTAATAAATTGTACTACATTACGAAGTAATTTCGAGTTTCATATCTACTTGTTTTCGAAAAGCATTCTATGAATGAATAACTGGAACGTGATGTCTGTTCCAAGGAAGGTTCAATCTTACGTTGGGTCAGGTAACAGGAAGGCCTCAATTCTATCCTTTCTCCTAAAAAAAAGGGGGGAGAGGGAGAATTGAAAACAGGTCTTTGCCCTTCTTAACTCTTGTCTTTTATCGGGTTAATGTCAGTAGGTTCCAAGACAGGTCGTATTTCAAGAGACCACCGACTGAAACTCCACATTGACCTATATGGAATAAAGATGATTTTACTAAATACAATCTTATCGTTCGAATCCTGATATAATTAATTACCAAAAGTATAAATATTTTTACATTTCATATTTATCAAATAATATTAAACAGTTCATTAATTAACAATGGAATGATAAGTAACTTTTCCTTGTGCTTTATAAGCTATCTGTAGAAAGAGTATAAAATTTATGATACAATCAACCAATCACAATGGTTGACCTCAAATGTTGGGCATATCTGATTTTCACGCTTTTTGTTATTTTTACGGATGAAATAATGTGAATGGCGCATTTCACACCATATCATGCTTTATAAAAGAGTGAAATAAGTAGTAAATGAAAAAACAAATATATTTTCCTTTTAAATAGCTTCTTAAATCTAAAAACAATTTTATTAATAAAGCTAAGACTTTTAAAATAGCTGAATATATAGATCGATACCAATCAGTTAATATTTAAGTTCGTCACTTTTAAAATGTTTAGTGGATAAAATACTCTCATTCAGCAATATTAATGTTAGCGCAAATATTATCTATAACTATGTAATATTGCTTTTCTTCTGTATATCAAGATTACTTGATTATGACATTTCGTCTTACACAAGTTAATAGCTATATTAATAAATCACGCTATTAAAAATTTTCAATTAAAAAATGTTTTCCTGTAACCTAGCCAAATATAATAATCAATTTATAAAAATAAAATGTTGAAACTATGCTTAGATAAAACACTAATCAAGCTATAATATCGTCATATTTGCATAATTTCAATCAATTATTTGTCTTCTACACTCTTTTGCATGTTTTGATTCAGTTATATTTGATCTTTTTTAGTACTTTTAGGTCATGTACAGAAGTTGAACGACCTGATTATACAAAACAACTTCCTTTCTGCATTTACTTCATTTGTTTCGGTCTTCTCGTTGCAATCCTAAAATTGCTATTGTTTCGAATTAAATTGAACAATTACAGCCCTATTATACAGGTAAGCTTAATTATATATATTTTTTTAAAAAAAGTAAACAGATAACACGTTAACATTTCTGATAAGAAATGTCATTATTCCTAGATTCATTTATGATGTTTCATCATTTTTACTGACAAATATTCTTAAGCGTTAATCTGTTACAAAATATTTTTTTAAATAAAAAAAACATGAAATAACAACTTTATTTCCTCTTCATTCACAAGCGTGTATCGAATATTCGATCAGTTTGTCCCAAAAATGCTTTTTTTTTTCCAACGATATTAAGCAATAAAAGGCCTCTTGTGGGTACAATTATCATAATTGATTCAAAAGAATAATTTTAATAATGACATTCTTAGAAAAATTTTTAGTCGAAGGATATTGCAAAATAGCTTATTATTTTCATCAGACGTGTATTTTTATATTTAATTGTCTATATTTTAGAGTTGAACAATCTAATTAAAAAGGTCATCAATAGTTAAATTGTATTTTTATAAAAATAAAATTGTATATTCAACATTTTAATTATTTTTTCATTTATGGAAATACATTTTACATTAAGCATAGTATCAAATTTTAGTCTATTTAAAATATTTAAATATCAAATTGCTAAAAAAACTGCATAAGATGTTATTTTTGTATGGAATATAAAATGGAAATTTAATAGGTGATGAAAGAAAGAAAAAGAAGAAAAAAAAGCAAGCATAACGGATAGTGTTCAGACATTCTTAGGAGATTCAGTTGAATACTTTGAAAAATTTTCATGTTTTAAATATGCATTAGAGATTAAGATGTATCGAAGAAAGGAATATTCTTGAAGAATCCGAGCTTCTCAAAATTTAAAATATTGATTTACTTAATCCTTACGAAATAACTGTAATGGCGCCATCTGTTGACGATTCGTATAAATTCTGAGACTTGACAAATTAATTGGTTTATTTAAATTAACAGAACGTTTTACAATTTGCGGTAGATAATTAAATTGTAATTATCGTAATCATATAATATGTATATTTTCTTATTTTAGTATCCGATATTAAATGATTTAATGTTTATGTGAAATGTATTTATCGGTTATCGGTTATATTATCATTATCAGACCAATTAGCGAATAATAACGATTCATTAGACGCTAATAAATATATAGATCGTTTACCCGTTTTTCCCGTCGCGACTGATGGCGAAATCCTTAATTACAACTTGCTACACATCACAACTTTCTCTATTTATTCAATCTGTACTTATTTTATCATAATCCTGTAAAAACAATTACACATAAAAGAATACATTTGAAAAATGACAACATTCTCTAAATTAAGTACATAGGAAAATGTAAATGGCTTTTTGCCAACGAAAAATCAAAATTTGAACACTGGTTGACCAGAATTATCTCGTGAACATCGTAATGTCGAGGATTAGAACGAAGTAATTTCAGAAAAAGGAAATGTTTAGCCTTCTTTCAAAATTCCAGGGCAATACTTCCGAATAAATAACAAAAACTTATGTTTAATATGATCTAAAATTGCGCGATTCCCTTTTATTTTTGTAAAAGAATACGAGTAAATAATTTTGTAAGTAAATAAATAATTTTTTATTTACTTTTTAAGTCTTCTTTACTTTAAAAATGCACGCATTTTATCCTTCCCGAGAATAGTTGTTTTTCTTTTTTTTAGTATTGTATTAAGTATAAGTTGGTTAATGATTTTTCTAATTAAAAATTCAGAAGTTTTTGCAGAATATATTTTCTCAATGAAATCATTAAAAATATCTTAAAATCTCCCAAAAATAATGTAAATTAATTGTATTAATTAT
>NW_019384629.1:824641-829932 GCF_000671375.1 Centruroides sculpturatus
CCCCTCCCCTTCCCTATCTTACGTAATATTCTGGCATGATTTTATAAAAAGATTTTAACCAAAAAAATTTTTTTATAAACCTTAAAAACCTTAGGTCCAAAATATATAATTATTAATTAGTTAATTAATATGTACTATTATTTATAAAAGACTTTAGGTGATCAAATTTAAAAATGTAAGAATTTAATAAATTCGAATGAAAAATTTATTTTAAGAACTTTATTTTTTAATTATTAACAATATTACTATTATTATTATTATCATTAATCTACGTCAAAATATTTATTTTTATATTAATTTTAATTTTCACAAAAGACGCAAAAGATTTTGCCAGGTCGACTAGCTAGTGCACGTATAAACAGAAACGTCATAGAAAATAAAACATAAGAGAATAGAGAGAAACCACATTCCGTTGCAATATTGATTACATCTTCTCTAAGGCCAAAAAAAAAAAATAAACTACATGCTGCTAAAATGTGCTAGGTGCACCTGGGGACTAAATAATAAAGCTTATAAAATTCTATATAATGGGGCAATACAACCAATGCTACTTTACGCGGCCTCTAGCTGTCAGCATGGTAATTTTAGAAGCTACCTGGAGATATATAACCGGACAGAAACTGCTTCTCGCTTTTGCTCTACAGAAAACCTAGACACCGTCGACCACGTGATCTATCATTGTCCAATTTACAATCAACATACACTTATTCTGAAATTAGAAATCTTTACGCTTGGTTTCAAGTGGCCATGTCCACTCGATAAGCTTGTTCAGAANACCGTCGACCACGTGATCTATCATTGTCCAATTTACAATCAACATACACTTATTCTGAAATTAGAAATCTTTACGCTTGGTTTCAAGTGGCCATGTCCACTCGATAAGCTTGTTCAGAAGCCACTGTTTGATGCTTTTTACAATTATGTTCAAAAAATATGGAAAAAAAGACTATTCATAATTTCTAATTTCTAGTTTTACATTTTAGTTTTCACTAAAAGCCGAATACTAATTTTATGTTTATATTGTATCGTGTATTTTGGTTTATGTATTCTTAGGTTTAAACATCCATAGGAGTTGTGCACTTATTCTAATAAAAAAACAAGAGAAAGAAACCACCACACGGACTTTCTCCCATGACAAAAAATGTGTAGAACGTGAATATGCTAGCGTTATTACTCTATCACGTCACACGAGACAACTAGTGTTTTTAATAGAAACTGCCAAATTGAAGCCAAATTCAAAACGCCACCACTCAACGAAATCAAAAAATAAAAATAAGAATATTACGTAAGACGAGATCTATTACCAGTGGCGTAGCGTGGGTGTCAGACGCCCGGGGCGGAAAAAATTTCGTCGCCCCCTTATTTAGGTATCTCAATTTAAAAGACTAAAATTCAGTTTCGTCACAGAATAAGTAATGAAAAATTCCGTGCTAGTGTTGCCACCTTTTTAAAATCGCTGACCCGGACGGCAGGTGAGGTTTGTTCGAACAGAAGTTCCTGACGCATGCATATATCATTTTGCAATGCGAAGAATAATTTGCAGTGCATGCCGGTTCTAAATCAGTCACAGTTAGTGACTAAGGAGACTTCGATAGGAGTAACACAAGTGACCTAGCCTTATTGGATATTGGAGATGTATGTGATTACGAATGAAACCTACAAGCAAAAAAAAAAAAGGTCGACAGGTTGCACACGATATCCCCGGACGGCGCACAGTGGGGCCAAATACCAAAAAGCTGGCCAAAAGTCAAAAGCGTTATCAATTTGGCTGAAAGTCAGTATTCGAGGGTTTTTGGGATCGCTGATTACGAATCCGAAGTCAAAATTTGAAATAAAAACAAAATGACGGATTTAACACGAACCACTTTTATAGAAAAAGTACAAAATAAATCCATATATTNTCTGTTACAAAATATTTTTTTAAATAAAAAAAACATGAAATAACAACTTTATTTCCTCTTCATTCACAAGCGTGTATCGAATATTCGATCAGTTTGTCCCAAAAATGCTTTTTTTTTCCAACGATATTAAGCAATAAAAGGCCTCTTGTGGGTACAATTATCATAATTGATTCAAAAGAATAATTTTAATAATGACATTCTTAGAAAAATTTTTAGTCGAAGGATATTGCAAAATAGCTTATTATTTTCATCAGACGTGTATTTTTATATTTAATTGTCTATATTTTAGAGTTGAACAATCTAATTAAAAAGGTCATCAATAGTTAAATTGTATTTTTATAAAAATAAAATTGTATATTCAACATTTTAATTATTTTTTCATTTATGGAAATACATTTTACATTAAGCATAGTATCAAATTTTAGTCTATTTAAAATATTTAAATATCAAATTGCTAAAAAAAACTGCATAAGATGTTATTTTTGTATGGAATATAAAATGGAAATTTAATAGGTGATGAAAGAAAGAAAAAGAAGAAAAAAAAGCAAGCATAACGGATAGTGTTCAGACATTCTTAGGAGATTCAGTTGAATACTTTGAAAAATTTTCATGTTTTAAATATGCATTAGAGATTAAGATGTATCGAAGAAAGGAATATTCTTGAAGAATCCGAGCTTCTCAAATTTTAAAATATTGATTTACTTAATCCTTACGAAATAACTGTAATGGCGCCATCTGTTGACGATTCGTATAAATTCTGAGACTTGACAAATTAATTGGTTTATTTAAATTAACAGAACGTTTTACAATTTGCGGTAGATAATTAAATTGTAATTATCGTAATCATATAATATGTATATTTTCTTATTTTAGTATCCGATATTAAATGATTTAATGTTTATGTGAAATGTATTTATCGGTTATCGGTTATATTATCATTATCAGACCAATTAGCGAATAATAACGATTCATTAGACGCTAATAAATATATAGATCGTTTACCCGTTTTTCCCGTAGCGACTGATGGCGAAATCCTTAATTACAACTTGCTACACATCACAACTTTCTCTATTTATTCAATCTGTACTTATTTTATCATAATCCTGTAAAAACAATTACACATAAAAGAATACATTTGAAAAATAACAACATTCTCTAAATTAAGTACATAGGAAAATGTAAATGGCTTTTTGCCAACGAAAAATCAAAATTTGAACACTGGTTGACCAGAATTATCTCGTGAACATCGTAATGTCGAGGATTAGAACGAAGTAATTTCAGAAAAAGGAAATGTTTAGCCTTCTTTCAAAATTCCAGGGCAATACTTCCGAATAAATAACAAAAACTTATGTTTAATATGATCTAAAATTGCGCGATTCCCTTTTATTTTTGTAAAAGAATACGAGTAAATAATTTTGTAAGTAAATAAATAATTTTTTATTTACTTTTTAAGTCTTCTTTACTTTAAAAATGCACGCATTTTATCCTTCCCGAGAATAGTTGTTTTTCTTTTTTTTAGTATTGTATTAAGTATAAGTTGGTTAATGATTTTTCTAATTAAAAATTCAGAAGTTTTTGCAGAATATATTTTCTCAATGAAATCATTAAAAATATCTTAAAATCTCCCAAAAATAATGTAAATTAATTGTATTAATTATAAATAAATCGAAAAGAATAAAATTTTCATATAAAATAATTTACAATATAACTCAGTTTTATAAATTGATTATAGTTTTTAAGAAATTTACAAGTCTTTTTCAATTTCAAGTTTCTTTTAAAGACGTTTTAATATTCAATATAACTTAAATTGAATGTATACAATAGACAAAACTTCCTACACAACTATGCATTATTTTGGCACTACATTAAAAAAATTAGAAAAGGTTTAGAACGATGTAAGTTAAAAAATAAATAAACATAGAACTGTATACTTATATATATAATCGAGATGGGTTAATGATGATGATGATAAGCGCAAAGCCCAAATAGGGGTTAAAAGTTGAAATTTGGTACGTCATGAGAATGCACACTAAAAACGGATATTTGCAAATTTTCTCTAAGGAGAGGAGAGGGAGAAGAAGGTTAAGATTACCCTGAAGAAATCAGGTTCTACTGTACTATTCTAGATGCGGTTTTTGTATTTTTGCGGGAAATCGAACGTATTTTTAGACCCATCAAAAATTTTCTAATTAGTCTCTCGGAAGAGAGGGATCTAATTCTTGCACCCGATGAAAACGGGTAAGATCAACTATAATCTAATAATCTTAATCTTCGCTATCGTTACTTTTTGCCAGAGCAATGCCGGGCTCATCTGCTAATAGTTCAATATTCAGTTTATTAGCAACATTTGCATAAAATTATCCAAAATTATGGTTATGAATTTAACGTAACTGGGACAACTTTCTTGATGATTTGGTGTTCTATTTTTAAGCGAACGTCTTGTTTTCTCCACCTTGCAAAAAGTGCAGTCTGTGAGTGATGTAAAAATGAACAATTTTTACTGTTAAAACAACTCTGTGCCTGATATTTTCACATTCCACTTGCTTATCAGCCACTGGGAATTTGAGAACAAAGTTGTAACGATATCGACATAATAATCACCATTACTACAAGATCGGAGCCTGGATGCAATTCATTCTTCTGTCAGGCTACGGGCATGTCCAAGCAGGGGCGCCGCTAGCTGTTTTAACGCCCCGTGTGCAATACAGATTATGCCGCCCCCTGTTTAACTACGACTACCTACGCCGAGGTTGCCAGAAAAGCTCTTTAGTGTTGTCTCATAAGGATGTGAAAAAAAATATATATTTTACAAAGAAAAACTATTTATTATTACTAAGTTATTTTTGTTTACTTAAGTGTAAAGCCATATAAATATTTATCTACAGAAATTAAACTCTTCTTGCCTTTATGGTTGCGAAATCTGCTATCAATTTTTTTTGTATCCAAACTGTCTAAGATTTCATGTTCGATTGAAACTATAGCTAAATTACTTAGTCTTTGCTGATGCATTGTTGATCTTAAATAGTTTTTTTTATAATTTTTAACTTTGAAAAGGACCTTTCACCAAATGCAACTGAAACCGGCAATGTAAGTAATATTCTTAGTGCTATTGCTGTGTTCAGAAATGTTGAAATTAAGTCATCAGTAAAAAGATATTGTAATAGGGTTTGTGGATCATTAGATTGGTTTTCTGGAAAATGCAACTTTAAAGTATTGATTTCATTAAACAAATCAATACCGTCAATGTCTGTTTCACTACTTGAATCGTCTTTAAGTTTCAGGTTTAAATCCTAACCAAGTTAAAATATCATTAATTATACTTATACCAATGTCGGAAGAATTATTAACAAAATAATTGCAATTTGATATGCGATAGAACTGTTCGAATGC
>NW_019384629.1:839422-842865 GCF_000671375.1 Centruroides sculpturatus
TTTCTTTATCACTATGCGCTTGCCACAGTTTGATTTCAAGCTTATATGCTACATGCAAACAATATTCAAAACACCAGACAAATTCAAGAAAAAGAGCAAAACATTCCGCGTCATTAATGTACAAAATTCAGAAAACTATGTTTTATATTGCAGGAACTCGCACCAATGACACAGTTGCAGCTAGTTGCAGCTAGTTTTAATTTTTTTCATTCAATAATAGTTCGATCTACAACATGCGATCGGTCCAGTCGCAGAACTCTACAGAATTTATGAACTTTTCTCTACATGTTTAAAATTTTCTGTTGTAATCTTCCGTTCATTTTCGTACAAATCATTCGTTTACTGTTATCACATAAAGTATTATTATCAATTTTGTGTTACATAATAATATTCTACTTACTTGCAGCTGCAAATTCCATTTTTTAAATTTAAATTCGATTCATTTTTAGAGATTTGGCACCCTCTTGAATATAGCATAGAAATCTTTACTTACTGCATGACGCGTCTAGCTCGATTGAGGGTCCCCTTTCAACTGAACTACAATAGCAGGTATAAGGGATAGGGGGCGCTAAAGTCTAGAATTCGACCTTCGGACTCTTATCTAACCGAACCCACGACTAGAAATTACCGGAACTTAAACTCTATTTTTCGACTTTTGGCCAGCTTTTTGGGATTTGGCCCCACTGTGCGGCGAGTCGGATGGTAACACTATTCTGTGCTCATTTCAATCGGTCCGAATCGTAGGTGAATGAAAATATGAAATAAAATGGTTCAAATTCTTATCTTACAAGATATCATTATTATTTATTGTGAAATTTTGCCGTCCCCTAAAATTGCCACCCGGGCGCGGGCCGTCCCTGCCGCCCCCTACTCTACGCTACTCTCTATTACCCCCTACCCCTGAGTAAGAAATCGCAAGAAATCTTTTACCCCACCCACCCCAAAATACCTTACGTAATTTACGAATGGCCCCTAGTTAAACAGGGGGCGGCATAATCGGTATTGCACACGGGCGTTCAAACAGCTAGCGGCGCCCCTGGCCGGGTGGCCAACAGTTTTTGCCCCCGGGCTGAATTGGAAAGAAAACTTTTTCCACGGGCCGAACCTGAGGCTGCCCTAGGAAGGTTTTGAGGTGGTGCGAGATCTCATTGTGGTGTCACCCGTAGAGATTAAAATGTAAAGTACATAGAGATTACAGATTCACATTATCATGGAGCGTTAACTCTAAACATTTGTAATGGAGTGTTAACTCTAAACGCACAGTGAGTTGTTAACCTTTTTTTTTAGGCGTCAGAATTTTTCGTCGAGATATTCGGACTTAAGTAGCTAATATTGAAGATTAATCACGGACCGCATAAATTCATTAGACGGGCCGTATGTTGGCCATGCTTGGGTTCAATGTTCCCTCTAAGCTGCGCGGCTGCGCACTGCTCAAATTGTTGCCGCGCACGAGAATTTATGTGCCGCGCAGGCGAGCATGCACACCAATTTGAATTGTTGTTTACTTATTTCTCACTCTGTCTGCAACATGATTATTGCTACGTATATTTCGATTAAATACATTAAATCATTGACAAGAGATAATATTTTGTATAAAAGTATGTTTTAAAATTAATTTTAATCTCTACTTTANTTGGACATGGCAAGCAATGAAAATAGGACTAGTATCCATCTGTAATGTAACCTGTCGTTTTCATTCTAGAGAGCTACTCCCGACAGGGAGTTCCGTTTATTCGACAAGCAAAATTGGCAAGAGTTACTTAGCACATGTGCATTTTAAAAGTTTGTGGATTTTTAGTTATTTCAATTTTCTTTTTTTTTCATTCTTTGTTGTGTACGATTCTTGGATTCAGCTTTATATCGTCTGTTTTTTAAGAAACGCGGCGAAAATCGTCGGTTTTTTAAAGGGGGAAACGCGTAGCGAAAGTCATCTGGTTTTTACGAAGAGGCGCGTGGATTTGGAATCGATGGATTTCTTGGACACAGGCCCGCCGTAAGCGGGCGTGAAGGCGAGCGGCAAATCGAGCAATCGGTCAAGAATTATTCAAAGTCATTGTCATAATACCCACCCTACTTATAGCATAAGAAATGTCTTCTCATGAAGAAAAAATATCCGACCTGCGCGCAATTAGCCTACTATACAGTAATACCCCGAACTTACGCGATAGGTGGGACCGAGCGATAACCGCGTAAGTCGAATTCACGTAAGTCGGTATAATTCGGTAAGTCGGTAATTCGGTATAATTTCGCAATTTGTGTAAAATCCAAGTCGAATGTATGTAAGCTAATAAATGCTCTCGTTAATCTTATCTCGTCTTTTGATTCGTTTACGGTTACAAGAAATCACCACATAGAGTCTCTCGAGTCTCCGTAGATATAACAAACACAGAAATAAATAACACAAAATAAATTGTAGCTATGTGTCGATTCNGGATGTATGTAAGCTAATAAATGCTCTCGTTAATCTTATCTCGTCTTTTGATTCGTTTACGGTTACAAGAAATCACCACATAGAGTCTCTCGAGTCTCCGTAGATATAACAAACACAGAAATAAATAACACAAAATAAATTGTAGCTATGTGTCGATTCCGCGCGACACGTCCGAATATGTAAGCTAAACAATAGTGTAGGGGGAGTGAGTAATCAAGAGTTGCGTGGCGCTCAAACAAAAGACGAATCGGCGAGATTTGAAAATCGCGTAACTCCGGGTTCGCGTAAGTCGGGGTAGCGTAAGTCGAGGTATTACTGTATTCCTATTTATATTATAGCTTAACAGCGCCTCTATTGGCATTTATCAGAATTAAGATGCAATGCGAAATGTCTGTCGGCAGGTTGAACCATCTGGCGGTGCCCAAAAGGCCAAGAAAGGCTGTGTCATAGAGCATGACTGTGTAGTCGCGCTCTATGACAGAAGTTGACAGGACTGGCGAAAGTAGGGAATCCCCACAGAACGTCCTTCTCAGTTTGTACTTGTACGCATTCGAACAGTTCTATCGCATATCAAATTGCAATTATTTTGTTAATAATTCTTCCGACATTGGTATAAGTATAATTAATGATATTTTAACTTGGTTAGGATTTAAACCTGAAACTTAAAGACGATTCAAGTAGTGAAACAGACATTGACGGTATTGATTTGTTTAATGAAATCAATACTTTAAAGTTGCATTTTCCAGAAAACCAATCTAATGATCCACAAACCCTATTACAATATCTTTTTACTGATGACTTAATTTCAACATTTCTGAACACAGCAATAGCACTAAGAATATTACTTACATTGCCGGTTTCAGTTGCATTTGGTGAAAGGTCCTTTTCAAAGTTAAAAATTATAAAAAAAAATATTTAAGATCAACAATGCACCAGCAAAGACTAAGTAATTTAGCTATAGTTTCAATCGAACATGAAATCTTAGACAGCTTGGATACAAGAAAATTGATAG